>NW_020221739.1:690885-714171 GCF_003070985.1 Temnothorax curvispinosus
TAGAAGTGACAGATCGGAAATACATGGGAGCATACTTGGGACAGTATAAATAGCGATCGGATGCGGGTGCGGCGTTTCGCGCGGTTGGAACACAAGGAGCGTCGGAGTCTCGTGCCGTCGACGACGGGACCGTGCCGCCGCCCTCAGCGAGGATGGAAAACAAAACGTTTGCACGTCTGGAGGGATTTTGGCCGTGGTGGGTGTGCGATGCGCGGCGTAAGGAAGTCACAGCGGAGAGTCTCCGGCTGTGACAGGGGTGGGTGGGTGCGACGCGTGTGCGTGAATTTTGGGGAAGAGAGACCGAGGGAGCACCGGTAGATTATGTCGCCCACGTGCCAAGGGAAAGCAGCTGCTTATCTGCTCTTCCCTCTACGGCTCCGCTGCTGAGATCAATCACTCCTAGGACGCGGCGCGGCGTATCGTTCGGGAATCTTCGGGACAAGGAGCTACCGACTTTGAGCCATCTATTAGGCGCCATAACACGCCTCGGGCAATCATTGGCAATCATCGCTGATTGAACGCGATCATCTGGCTCTCGGTATTTGGGGGATCGGCGCCGTTGAAAAAGTCGCCTCTTCCGATATTTGACCGGATCGAAGTGGCAGCCCAACGGCAGGACGGATGCGCAACGGATCGCTAATAGAATTGATTCGGAATTGAATCAGACGTCTTCCGTATTGAAACTGGATTAACGTTGTTTAAATTAAGGGTAGTCACGTTACTCGCGCGAGTAACCGTAGCTTTGCGATTAAGTCGAGTTATGGAGATATAAATCGCGTACTCGAGTTAGGTAATTAGCCGTCGAATGTGAAAAACATCAATGCGCAAAGTTAATTGACTCTTAACTCGACGCGATATCTCTTCGTTAAAAGAACCACTTTGTACAAATACCTGAGCAAGCATGTTTGCGTCAACCGCAAGTTCAACGTGTACACCTCAATCGCATCGAGCAGTTTACCTGCAGATTCGTGTCTAACAGTCTTTTGAACAGGTGCATGGAAGCCCGTGCGTTCGAAGAATTAATTACCTACGAAGAAGGGTGGGTCGTCAAAGAAAGGGGTAATGTGTTATGGCGAGAAGACAAATAGGCTGAGAAGTCCCTTCGATCGCGTTAACCGCTGATGTTCGCGTTGCGATCTGACGTGTTTAACGTTTAACGCGTAATCCCGACTTAAAAAGGGAAAATGTGTATGGAATTTTTAAATTAACTTTAAGTCATCGAATAAAAATGATCAGATAATCGCGAAAAGAATGTGTGAAAATGTTTAATCTATAATCGCAAAATGTATAAACTTATATATATTTTTGCATAACAGTAAAATGTATAAATCATATTCTATTAGATGTATCGTTTTATTGGATAGAATGGTGCGTTTGGTACAGTTGAGAATTCTCACGTGAGGCATGCTCACGATTGAAATGCAGGTCGGATTAGTGTATCCTGAAAAGAACCCGCATGAAAGGTGGATTACGTGGGCAAAGGTAGATCGGGAGTGTGGCGTGCAATCCGTAGACGCTTCTCCTTGCTTAAATACGATGCCCGCAAACGGTATAACAGTATTGCCATAAAGTCGTGTAAAAGTAGAATAGGCAGAACGAGAAAGAGGAAGAGGGACGAGGGTATACGGGGCCGAGGGTGGAAGGAAGAAAGCGAGAGGAAGATAGGTGGCGCGTGCCCGACACCCTACTTCAGTTTCAGGGGCGTAACACCCATAAATAAATAGGGCTTCCGTTTTCAGTTCCATTCCATGCTGCCCTCCAGACGCGCTCACCGACACGGATATTAATGTGTGAGCATATGCGTCCGTGGAAAGAGTGAGAAAGAGAGAGGGACTCTCGCCACACACGTACGCGATATGTACAGTTTCGACCCGATCGTTTCGTATTTTTAGGACGTCGGTGGTGCGTGGAACTTTTACATATTTCAGGAAAAAGCGGCTTTCCCAGAGACACGCCTCTTGTCTATGGGGTTCTATCAATAGCAAACGCGGAAACTCACTCGTCCTTCGTTATGAAGCCTCTCCAAATCTGTGAAATCTCTTTCCGGTTTGACAAAACCTCTAAATACTGAGGCACCCTGGTTAGTCGCGACTGCATCCAGATAGAAGTATAAAGAGTCTTTCAGAATCTCCCATATTATCTTTAACTCTCAACTGTGTATGTGAAATCTCTGTCACTCCTGCCATTTATTTGGTATTATTTGAGCTAATTATGTTCTTTTTCTAGAAAAACAAACAAAACTTGATTCTGTGCACAGTTAACGTTGAAAAACACAAGAAACGACAGTAGCAGTATGTAGCATAGAGAGAGAGAATGAAGAGATTATTTTTATCTCTCTTTTTTTCACTTTTACAACTTCTTAACTTACAACGTAAAAGATATAAATATGAAATCTACTGCATAGTAGATTGTGCTAGTACAGTGTTATTGCTCGTAAAAATAAGTATCAAAAGTCATAAAATTTACTGAGAGGATACATAAGTATAAGCAAATTAGATTACAAAGTTGTAATCTAAAGTATACTATACTAACGATACACGATGTACTGCACGAATTTTAAAACATAATATCTACACGGACTGTCAAACAAACATCAGAAGCCATGTCGAATCATATCATATCATACCAAGTTATGTTCGTACATTAAAATTATGATCAAACGAAAAGAGATAAACGCAGACTATATGCGTAAATATTATGCAAATATTACACATAAATAATTCGTCATTAAACACGAATATCTAATCACGATGTTATATATAAATAAAATATCTATCCACGACAATACTATCTATATTCTAACATCGAGGATGTCATGCTCGTGCGTTATTTGTGAGATCGCGTTTCGCAGTTTATATAAAGATACGTTTGATTTGTGTCTCAGGTACTAAGCAGTCCGCGATTACGAAGTGTTACAATATCGCCCAGAAGCCCGCCCTTTGTGAGCCGCGCGCGTGAAAGCCGGTCTTTGATTTATTCGTGACGCCGAAGTTATATGGCGACAAGTATGAATGAGCCATTAAGGCCCGGAAATTTCGCAGTCTGTAAAGACTAGCGTATCCCGGTTATTTATCTAAATTGCACGGCGACTAGTTAGTTTCGCGCGTATTATCATAAACGCGGTGACGCATTTCGTAGCACCCGACGTGCGCGTCGGTCTCGGTCACTAAAAAGTGATGTATGCAAAGGAAAGGAAAAAAAAAAGGAATAGATTCGACGAGTGACTTAATCTTGTTGTATGCGTAATGTACTCGTCGGGTGCTCCTCTGACGATTTTTCAGATAAATCCCTGACACGCCGTGTATTTAATTCAGCCTATCTAGTCGCGCGTGTGTGTACATCGCTCTCGAGAGCAACACGATTTCCATTCAATGGAAAGATGGTGTAAAGATCTATTTGGACTCGCTGCCGGAAAAATGGCGAATATAGTGCTGCCAGCACGATGTAATTGTATTGTCGGTGCCCGATAAAAATGTTCTCACGGAAGTCACTAATCTTATTGATGCGCCATTGTAAATTCCTCGGGAGTTGCGAGAGAGAGATGCAAATTCATCCGGCATGTATCCGAAGTCTAAATATACTGATGGAGAATATATAATATTTATATACCTAGATAGTCGTTATATTCGTATATATTGATATCACTGTCTATCGATAGATCGGCAATCGTACTTCAGGTCGAAAATAAACCCCAAACAATCAGATTGTTATAAACTGATAAAAAGTGCTCTAAATTATACTTATAATAATTATTAAATATTATTTTATAGCCGTTATAGAGTGATAAGATTGAAATACGTTTTATTTACTTACACTATTTTTATTATTTACTTACTACATAACAGAATGAATAAATTTACTGTATACTATAAAAACATATACTATGTATCCCTAATAATGCCGTACTGATGAAACTTAATGACTGCAATATAGGAAAGAAAAGAGGAAAGGAATGACTCTTTTCAGGAGTTCAACGCGTTGTCGCGACGATTTTATTCGTTACTTAAGAATTTCGTTTTATTATTTATAAATCACACGTAACGAAACTTTTAGAGTTAGCTTTCGCGGATCCGTATTCGAAGTACGAATAATTTTATTGTCGTTCCTAATGATACTTTCAGTTTTATTACATTGTACTATCCGAGAACTTTCTAAGCGGATATTCGTAGGTTTCCCGTGAAATAAAATAGTAAAACAACACTAATAATTGCAATTGCAGAATAGCATCCGAGCTAACAATAGTTTATAGTTTTATACAAGGGCGATTATCAACTTTCGCGTTCAAAAATTACGCTTTTGTTTCGAAGACAGCGTGACTTCTTCATTAGAGGGACTTTTAATTTAAATAGTTATTGTGTGGCTAAATTTAATGCTAAATTTAACTATTACTATTTTATAGCTTCCATTTATCTTTATCTCATGATTTACATTTGCACCTTTTTAGCGTATACGTTTTCCATTGTCTTCCTTCAAAGCTTTTCCTCGATGATACATGTTTTATGTCGCGCAGAGTGTAACAAAATAACGCGCTTAACCAGCTCCCCCTTCGTATCGAAACCCCATTCGTAGAAATAGAAATTCATCTTATCGGCGAAGCGCCGAGGCGTGAACCTGCCGCGCTCTCCTTCTTTCTTTCCCCCTGATTACACATATGCTCGCATTTTTTTAACCCTCCTGTCCCCCTCGTTTCTCGCGCGCTCGTTCGCACCACACCAGCCCGCGGTGACAAAAGCGTGCAGAGCGATAGCGGACATAAACCGTTATGAACGTGGGCGTCAGACTAAATATACCGATGTAAATATTCACCCGTAGATTATAGGAGGGTGTGTCGGGTGTGTCGCGCCCGAAGAAAATGCATCAAGCGAGCGGAAAGAGCCAAGTCTCGCTGCGGTTACATTTCGCGTCGCGACATTGCGAAAGTCCCCCGGCCGCATTTATACGGACGGGATGCGCGCGAATTCGGCGAACGGAAAGAAAGGACAAAAACTGTTGCGACCGAAAAACTTTTTACCACCGCGCGGCTTATTATCGCACAATTTGCGATTGGCACCGCCAACCCCGCGCGGCTGTCTCGTTGTTGTGACAATCGCCGCGAAGTTTACGATCGCGAAGGCTCGACGACTCTTTCTCCCGGTGTTCGACGAAGTCGCAAAATTACACGCTGATACTTTTGACGAAAGGCAACAATAAATATCGCGAGCAGCGACCATCGCCGCCGGATTCTTTTTTCGACGCTTGCGCAAATGCCTCGACCAAATGTGACGGTATTTTCTCTCTCGACCTCTCACGCGGCGCGACATACAATTTATCGAAGCGTGAAGAATCGGATTTTGCTCGTCTTATGGGAGGATGTTGACTTTTTTTTCGTTTGTTTTTGTAGAGAAATAAGTTTATCCGACCGTGAGTTTTACTGCGCGCCGCGGATATCGAAAAATAGGTTTAACGCGCGATTTGTGATTGACGCCTCGTTGCGTTCGTTATTGTTACGACGTACGCCGAGATATTTTACGATCGCGTATTCCACGTTTCGCCCGGATGAATATTCTCCGATGTTAGAGGAAATGCAAAAGGAAAATATAAAATTGCGGGCGAGAGCATTTGAGACAAAAGATAGATGACACGGACAAACTCATGTGGCGCTTTCACGATATCTTTATACGTACGGTGGTATTTTCGGATCAAATCTTGTGTTTTTTATTCCATTTTAAAAATGTGATTATATTATGTGAGTATTTTAATGGAAAGTAAATTGCTAATTGGCACATTCTCGATTTTACTTGGAAAGAGCTTTCATCGCGGCTTGTTTTAATTGTCTTGTTTAAAGATCAAGCTGAATACGAAGAATCTACGTTAACATCCTGATGCCAGATGACGAAATCTCTTACGGGGACAGTGAACTTTTTCTGAAGTACAGGGTATAAACCGAGCTGAAATTATATTTAAAATTTAAAATATTTATATTTATACACTTAAGTTTATTCGACATTTGCATTTAAGTAATTCCAGGTAAGGTAATCTACCGCAAATGATAAAATAAATTAGTTTAAAATATAAAAAAAGAGTTTACTTTTGCCATTTTAAAATTGTACGATGCATATATAAAATCGTGATATATGATAGAAATAATTAAATTATCTCTCGATAAAATTCTACGTGCATCTAATAACAATGTCGGACGATCGTAATTTCTTTACTTATTGCCAGTATTAGTATTGTCAGTACTTCTGACTAAAGAAGTGAATTCGATTTCTGTTAAAAACTTTTTTAAAGATATAAAAAGTGTTTATAATTCTGGTTTACTTTATGAAATATCATAACCGCGATAAATCCGATAATAACCGAGATAGATAACCGATATAATGACCTCTTGGCTTGTCTTCTATATTTACTTATCTTACTACTTTCATGACTGACATGTTTGTCAGTATAATTTTATGATTGCAGCGTAACTTTGTTGCGTAGAAGTTTACCATGCGATTGATGAATAAATATCTCGGTTATGTAGCCGGTGTATGTCGAAATACGTTTACATTGCTCATGATGCGAGTAATCGATAGACACTCGAGAAATTAATAAATGTATATTCAGAAAGTTTCTTTACGAATTTATATTATTGTTGTATATATAACCAAATCAAATACTATATACTACGATTTAATATTTCTTTGACGCTTGCCTATGCAGATAAATTAGCAATTATATAAATCTCATCGTTTTCACGGTAAAAGTATATGCCATAAAATATAAAAAACGAAGATCTCTCACGAATATTTCAAAGATAAGAAAGATATACATGTGAACATATGACGCTTAACATTACGAATCACACTGTTAGATTCGGTTTTACAATGTCCATTTGTTTCGTTTTTATTTAATTCACTCGTTAATAATATTGATAAAATAATACAATTGATAAAATAACCCACTTAATACGCGACGATATGCAGAAATTTGGTTGGCCCGGTTAATTCCCTCGTCGCGGCGAACTTTAGCACCCCGACACCAGATGACGAAATTCTCTCTCGTGCGTAGCACGTGCGGTTAAAACGAAGTCACAAAACAAACCCAGAAGTCGTGCAGGACCGTCTGGAGGCAGCAGGCCTCCTCGTTTATCGGCGCGCTACTCGACGACGGAAGGACGTCCGCATTACGAGTAAATATTTGAAGATCTTGACTCGTAACGCCGGAGATCCTCTCCTCATAAAAACCGCGGGATGTAGGATCGACGTGTGCGTTCCACGGCGGTCTCCGCCAAATTGCGAGCGTGTCTATTCTCGCTGCAAGAAAGTCGGATGTACTTTGTGACGTATTGTTCTCTCGTTCCCTCGCTCGAGATGCGGCATCCGCTATTTACTTTATTATTAAAATATCATGTTCCAGAGAAAGACAAATGTCGAAAGATACATAATACTTGTCTATTATATTATAAGAAATAAATTTTTTTTTTAAATTGTTGGTGATTACAAATAACACTGAAATTAAAAACGCACGTATGTATTACGGCTTGTATGTAGATTAAATAACATAGGTAAAATTACTAGCTTCTTTTTCTATAACTAATAATTTAAGAACTGTTAATGCTCCGAAGGTTTAGAGAGAATTCGTAAATTAAAATGATGAAATCGCAAGTTGCGGCACCCTCTGTATAGAGCATATGGAAAAGCTATTTACCGATATGACGCATGAGAGATCTTCGACGGGCCGTGAAAGAGTTGAGGGCGATAGATAATATTTGACATAGAGTCCGTCCTAAGTTATGACCGATACGGAAAATAAGGTCTCGATCCCGGGGGAGCTGCGCGCGGTAACGTATCGCCGACTTCTCGGAATCTCGCGAGGCATTATGTTATATGGGTATAAATAACCGAACAGGAGCAATAATACGTAATAATATATCAGTCCGGATTTTAGTGCTGTAGCTAGGTTGGTCGGCCCAGCGGTCGTAATTCATCGCGCAACCCGGCTCACCCTATATCTATATATATAAATGTACGTATAACTTGGCGTATATCGACAACGACGACCAAGAGTTCACGTGAGTTTTGCAGAAGGAGACCTTCGATCGGAGTTTTCGATAAAAATTGAAAAAGTCGATCGATACCTCTTTCTTTGTCATGAGTTTTGAAAGTATTGCAAGGGCATGAGATACATAATACATTACGTAAGGTAAATCATAGAATTTCATCCGATCGTATTTAAGAGAGAACTTATTTTAATTTATGGTCAGCGTTCGTTTACGTAAGCATATGAGATATTAAAAAAAAAAAAATGTAATCATTAAACCTGTAAAACTGAAATAATTATAATGATAGCAAGTATTCCCATTAAATGCTTTCGGTCGATAAAAGACATTTGCGTAATTGCACGCATTTATAAATTATTGGAAGAATCTGCGTAAGAACGAAATCAAGTCTAGACTCTAAAGCAACCCCCGCGATGCCCGAAGTAGGGTCGGAAGTTAAGTTAGGTTCGGTTACGCGAGAAGGTTGGGGGGGCAGATTTCATCATAATAATTTTCCAGGCCATTAACTCGGAGGGGGTGAACACGATCTGCTTTTGCATAAGGAACTAAACAATCTTACCAGACCGAAGGCGAAGGGGTGAATCGCGCTTCTGCTCTCGCCCTTCCGGCTCTGTGAAATCTAACACTGGAGCGTGTTTACGATCGCGACATGCCGAAACGTCGTTTAAACGACTGCATTTTTGCGCAATGAAATAAATTATCTTCGACAGAAATCAAAATTGTATTTGGCAGGCATGTTTTACGTGGATCAGACAAAAAAAATCGTTAATAGTGTTAATAGTGCAGAAAATTAGAAAATTTACGCATAATGTTCATCTCGCGAATCGGTATCCTAGCGCGCGTTTTGCGTGCGTCAAGTACATCGAGATTTCGCGGCACTCGCATCACGAAAGTCACCCGGTATTCTCGGGTTGCGCGATATCTTTCAATATTTACCAACCGTAAGCGTGCCGGGACTGGCGTTGCAAGCATTAATATTACATTATATCAATAAGGGTTTGAAAAATCAGGGGTGCCGCGGCAAACAGATAGGCGTCGTTGAGGCTTCGCGTTACTCCGCAAACACTCGACTCCCTTCCCTTTCAATCTTCCTCCTTCACTATGTTTTTCACCTCCGGGGCTAAAAGATATTACACGACCGGCGTCGAAAGTAATATCATCTTCCTCCGTGCGCACATATATATAATCGAAATACAGTGGCCGTGTTGAAATAATAGTAAATAGTTCTTTATTACGTTTCTATATGTTATGCTAACGAATGTACGCGATATACTATCGGGATCGTGATGACGATATAAACGTGGGGCTTATTGCTCGGAACGTGCATCAGATGCGATCTAAAACGAGCTATGAGAAAAATAAGGCGAAAGAGTTGAGATACAGGAAGGAAATCGTAACGAATTCCATTTATAAAAGTGCAATTCGGGGATATATAGTCGTGTGTGCGATAGTGACACGATCGATGTCACCGGCAGTCGCGGAGAGAAGACACGCGGCGCTTTCGGTATAGATTTATTTTACAGGAGACACCACCACCGTAGCGCGCGTCAGTATCGTAAAATAAATCTAAATAAATTTTTACACTGACACACTGCACTGCACTGCACAGTCAATTACGAATGGATATTATATTCGATCTCCGAGGTTATTTATTTAAAAGAAAGCTATATCAAATAAGATATCTAGCAGTTCTCGATAAATATATAACGATTTCTCATGAATCGTTAATCCATTAGCGATAGATAAGTTGAATCGCGTCGTGACATTTTCACAAGAATTTCGCCCTACATTTAATTTTGGAACGATAAGTCACTCTTGTTGCTTCTGATAATTATCTTTTTTCTTTTTCAGTATTAGGAATATCAGGGAATGGTGGAATGTGAATTCGCATAGCACGCGTCACTGCGCTTTTCACCGTGGAAGGTCGAGACGTTTTCAGGGCGAAATAGTACTCTCCTCCCCTTCCCTCTGACGGGCCAGAAAGATATCCGCGGTGGATTCTATTTATAAAAGTGCATTTCAGACGAATAGTCGAGCATACAATAGTGATCAGCATAGAGGCTCCGCAGACACGAAAGCGTAGTCCATTCCGGTAGCGATAGCGTGGTGTGGTGCGTCGTTGTGTGACACGCCGCGCTGGGCGGAGGGGTGCGCAGAGGGGTAGCCGATAAATCTGAGAGCTGCAGTGCGCTCCACGAGCGCGTAGATCACGGGGACGTACTCGTCTCTTTTATTTTCATTTCGCGTCTCGAAAACCGCCGAAACGAAAATAGCACGAGATGAGGCCCCGAGAGTTGCGCGTGAAACTCGCGCGCGGTATATACAGGGTGAACACCTAAGTCACTGCCTTCTCACGCGACGGCAAACTTGTTGTAATACGTTGAGGTTTTCTCTTCTAGCGAAAATCTGACGTCGCTTTAGAGAGGTGTTTATTTAGTTTAAAGATCAGAAACCTCTCTGACGAAAGTTCAACTTTAACAGTACAATCGGATTAAAGTGTCCGCTTGTTAAAATAAATTTATATCGCCTTTACAAAAATTTAGTACGCAGTTTAAACTCGTTCGGCGAATGTTATATTTAATATTTACAAAATATAAAGAATTTAAATTTGTCTAAACTTGTTAAGAGATCGACTAATGCGAGGCAACCCGCGACACCGTGTACATCTATATGTTTCGTTCACGTAGACGGAGTCAGTATTCTACCCCCGTTCGCACGAGTCTCCTTTATTTTTTTTTTTCAGTGTCACCTTCGTGACCACTTCGTCATCCAAGCCTCGTGTGCTTATATCTCGTACTTTTAATAAATCGTACGGGACCGTCTTTCCGGGCGTTCTTTCAAACGACGGCGACGACCGCGGACTTTACGCTAATTGGCGCCTGACCTTCGGCGCCGCATCCTCCAACGGGTAGAACAGCTGAGAATTATCTCGTTCTGCGACACCGATCGCTAAGAAGCTCGTGGATTTTTTGTTTTCGGCGTGTAACTTTCTCGACCGTAACCTTTTCATCCTGTCGTCTTTTATATTCGTTGAAGGTCGCGTTTTAACCTTTCTATTAGAAGAAACGATAAGAAATATAAAATATGGCGTTGCGCAAATTAATGAATGTAAAAGGTGGAACTTATCTTAAAAGAAAAGCCTCGGTTTGACGTATACTAAAAATGAGCAATAATAACAGATATCGAGAATTGTACGTTAGAGAGATATCAATTGCGCACGGCTATATAACAAGCCGGACGAAAATCGATGAAAACGTAACGCGATAGTTTTCGGTATATTCGAGAACGCCTGAAACACGTGGGGGAGCAAACATCTTAAGAGTCCATCAACATTTTGGATGTAAATAAAAGATACTCTCGCTCCTCGTCTCCACCCGTCATCTCCTTCTTTCTCTTTCTCTTTTCTCTCTTCTCTCTCTCTCTCTCTCTTTCTTTGGCTCGTCTATTTTTCTTACTTTCGCTGGCGCGTGCTCTAGTGCAGACGAGGTTCATTCGGCTAGGAACCTCTCTCATAGCACTCTATACTTCCCATGGGGAATGAGTGGAAGCGCCAGGCCTCCATAACGCGCTGCCATCGCCGCCGTCGTCGTTGCCGTCAGTTGGTTGTCGTATCGAAAGAATGCCAGATACTAAAGGCGAAATCGACGTAGTGACGAATAAACGCGATCCTTGAGGTAATCGATTGCATAGAGTTACTAAATGTCCTCGTTCAATTCTCTCGACGATACGCAACACCGTTGACGAGACGACAGTCAGTGAAGGTGAATTATAATAAGATGTACATTTGATTGGAATATTCCTTGTTGGAAGGGCAGATTATATTCTTCGTTTTAAAATTAAGAATTCTTTAAGATTTCTGAATTATTTAACAGCCGCGAAAAACAACTCATGAAAAATTCAAATCTTTCTTGGCACAAATGCAGGCTCTTACTATTAAAAACTATATTAAAATATGTGGAGATAGATTGATTGAGAAAAAGAGAGAGAGAAAGATAAGTAATATATAAACGCGCGCGATAAGTAATATATAAATTATATATAAATTTTTTATTGATAAAAAGAAAAGTAAAATATAGTATTCGATGTGCACCGCAATAAGTACTAAAACGATAGAGTCAAAGATAAGATAAATATTTTCGCATTTATTGTCGTAGAATTGTTAAGTCCTTATCAGTATGAATACGTAATTTATCATATTTGCAATGTATGCGATGCAGTTTGAAAATATGCACTGTTTCGTTTTCACAAGTAGAGCAGGTACAACAAATATTTGCTTAAAAAGCATTGAATATTCTACAACTGATGCGACCATGAAAAAGAGAAACAGTTCGCAATCGGTGCTAATAATGAAGTAATTCGTATGCACATTCTGATAACGTACACGATATTAATTTAAACTTCCGCATTTGCGATAACGAGCAACAAAGATCGTTTAAATTCGTCATAAATAAAAAGGAAAAAGATAATAATCCATATATTACACGTTCATTATCGATCCCGATCGAGTAAATTGCTTGTAAAAATACTTAATCGTGCACCTTGAGACAGATAATGAAAGTGAGGCGCGAGTAATTTCTTCCGTTGCGTGCAAAGATATATCGTTTGGAGAGTGTCATTAACCCGATTACCTTCATTCTCGTTCAATGCCTGCAGATTTATTTTCCATTTATTTTCAAATATTACCGTACTCGAAATATAGGAGGACATGGCAGTCAAGACGCGCGTTAATGCGTTCGTATCGATAAGATCGAGCTTCGTTCGAGTATATATACAACGGACGTTTTACTCCTTTTTCCTTTCCTTCGTTGATGATACATTCGCCAAGCATAAGCGACGCTACCGGGAGGACCGTCGATCACCCGGACGTGACAGTTGCAGCTAAGCCCAAAGCACGGGACGACGAGCCGTGGCTAATTGCCACGCGTAACAAAAAGCTCCGTTTCGCTTTCGCCTTCGCTCCCCGGACCGAGCCCCTCGTGCCTCCTCTCTCGCGAGCCCTGATGTATCTCTTTCGCTCCGGAAACTCGCGCGCGAGCCGCCGCGCCGCGCCGCTCGACGACGCGCGTACGCACGCGCGCATGCATGCGGATCACATGGGTGCACGCCGCGTATTTTCATCGGCGCGCTCGCTAAAGAATCTGTTTGTCGTTTACATTATACGTCTGATCTTTAACCGTGTCAAAGGTTACTCAGGTATTTTCGACTAAAAATACAGTTGTCGGCCGAAAAAAGTGAGCGGCGAGCGGAGCGAGATACTTCACGTCCACAGAATAAAGATAAATCTAACAGGAGCGCGTACTTGAATGAATTTAATGATTGGTGGGTAATAATTGAACGACTCTCTCGGATTCAGCATGCAAGCAGTTCGTAATTTGATCGGTAAACGAGTGCAATCGAATTTTCATGTGACCCGATAACGCGGAATTGCTATCAGATAACGAGCGTTCGATTTGTATTTCCTAAAAGGATTTGTATTTCCTAAGACAGTGGTACAAATAGTGCAAATCTTACCAGATGTAAAACAAATTTTGCTGACACTGACCGATATCCCCGCGTGCGATCGTTAAAAGTTTTGCAGCGGATGCATCCTTCCACGCGATGGAACGATATCGCGCCAAAGTATCGGAAGATTTTTTTTTCCATTTTATGGCTATCTAATAAAATAAGAAATGGCCCATAAACGGATAAAAGCGCAGCACGTGTATCAGGCGCATACATCTGCATTGAGCTGAGTCGCCGCTGTATCACGCGCAGGCTTTATTATCAAATTCAGGTATAACACTATACTGCAGCGTGTGTACACGTGTGTAGATATATATCTTGAAGAGTCCGAAGTTACTCAATTCACGATAACCAGGAACAATTTGTAAAATGCAGAACGATATCAATCGTCGCGACGTATGCACGCTCGTTACACGCGATTAATCTGCGCGCGAGATCGAAGTGCACCGCAAAATTTAAAAAATATTCAAAATCTTACCGTTGTTTTTTTTTTATCACGGGACACGTATACTTTCAGCCGTATCGCAGTAGTGGCACGCAAGCGACCGCATCTGTCTCGTACCCGCGTATATAATAAACACGTGCGCGCGCGGAAAGTATGTTGGCCCGATCTTTACGCGCGTGTAAATCTAATTCCCTTGACACCAATAACAGTAGGACGAATCCCATCGCATGGCGGAATGACATTTCTACGTTACACGCACGTAACGCGGAGATGATTCTTTTCGCCGTCGCGTCGTATACAAAAGGAAATATTTCACGGTGAAAGAATATGAGTTTCATTGAAAATGATAGAGCAATTGCTTTTGCAAAATAAATTTAGCTTGCTTTTCCATGCAGATTATTAAATATACATCTAAGATATTTTTACATACAATTACGTACAATTTTGATTGGTGCAATCGAATGATCTTTATACGTATTATATTTCCCGATATTATTAAATCCGCGGTCTATTTCTGCGCTGCACGAACTTTTCGATACCCGTCGTCATCCAATCCATTCAACCTCGCTAAAGTGAGATATGCGAGGATTGGATGTCTCAAAGGGACCTCCGATATCTCGGTAGTTTGGTAAGTTTCGCCGCAGATAAGATTCGAGCTCGAATATAGAAACTAATCTCAATATATGTGATAACATACATTAGATATTCCATATAAAAATATCTAAGATATACAACATATATTTAATAATCTGCACGGAAAAGCAAGTTAAATGTATTGCCTTATACTTTATACGGTACAGATATCATAATATTGCATTTATCGTAATCACAGCGGCAAATCGCATAATGTTGCAACCGACCGTAAGTATTTTCTCCATCGAAATCCGGTAAATATCAAACGGACATCGATCAATCGTTAGCGATCAATTATGGATTATGGAGCTTGGCATGTGTCAATCGACATGAGACACGTAAATTATAGCGAGCGGCGCGGCGCGGCGCGGCGTGGAGACGGTTTCCCGCTGATCCAATGCACGCCAACTCAATTAAACGAAGTGACGTACGCGAAGATAAATAATCGTTGCGCAGTTTCGCATACGCCTCGTGAAAGATTATAAATTCAAAAGGAGTGATACCTGCCCGCACTAACGAACGCGGTGGTGAGCGGCGAGCCGCTCTGCAATGGCGAAGCACCAATTTTTTTCCATTACGCAATTTATAAACGCTCCGACTGAATTAAGCGATGCGATGTGACGGTGAACTTAAAAGGCGGAAACGCACGATCGGCATAACCGCCGATATTGGCGAGCGCCAAATGTTGAACTGTGAAGATACGCGAGTTACAAGCAAATTTCAAAATATACACTCATTTCTCGATTTACGCGGAGTATTCGTCCCACGTGGTTTTTTTACACTGTTGAGAATCACATAAATGGAGACTGTCAGTATAAAAAATATATGTAAGAGAAAAGTCCGTGTAAAAATATTTATTTCACATTTATTTCGCTTTATTTGCACAAAGTGCAGAAAAGTAAATTTATTGTTGTGCGGATAAGCTTAATGTAATAAGTACAATCAAGTATACTGTTGGCTCACTGATATATAATATTTTCAATAAATACCATAGAAAGATATATTTTCTGACCGCGTAAAATGAGATCGCATAGAAATGAGACCGTGTATAAAAAGTACCGCGTAAAACGGAGGGATTATTTGCCATGTAAAAAAACCGCGAATAAATGATGTGCGTATAAGAAAAACTGAACCAGCTTTTCTATACGTACGTTACTGTCTTATGGCATTATGTGCGTCAGACATATGCTCATTGAATTGCATGTGTTTAAATTGCCTTTAATAAGTGACTTCATTAATATCATTGTTATCAATTTATAATTCGTCCGCGTTTATACTTTGCCGATGTCTACGGCTCAAGATGACTTCAAGTGAGTTACTTGGGTTACAGGTCATTGAGTTATAAGTCAATATATTCCACGAGTTTTATACTTCGCGTTTTAATTTTATTCGATAAAAACAGTTTATATACACGGAGATAATTTTTTGTTATATTTTACCCTTAAATTCACTACAAACTTGGGACAACTTGGCAACCAAGGAATTTTTAAAATATACAAAAGACATTTTACAAACAATGTGATAAAAATTACCAAGCAGATTGGTAAATTTTGAAAAATTACTGAAATTTCTTAGATATATTTTAGTAAAATTAATTAAACATATTTTATATTTTAATGTAATAGATATTAATATTTTTTATTATGGTAGATATTAATCAGAATAGCTCGCATAAAATTCTTGGTGGTATATGTTGTCCCACAACTACCATGATTTCAGGATAAATTTTAAGAGAAAATTCTCTCCGGGTACCTATTTATATATTTATTTGCTTTATATTTTTCAAAACTTTCTGTTCGTGCTCAATAAATGAAGCTGAGTAGAGAGTTTGAAGGGTGAAATCTATGCCGTGACCCGTAGCAACGATTTGAATCGCAGCGAACTTTCGTTTTGCGTTTTGGTTAAGGATGGCGAGTACGTAAAAATTTCACGCTATAAATGTTCCCGCTCGCACACAAATCGCAATATGCTGAATTAATTTGCATAAGCAGTTGCGCGGAAGCCATTACCAATAGGATATGTTGAAATTCAAGGTATTATTATGCGAAACAGGTAAATTGCTGAAATGAGCGTAAGAGGTAAATATTGTGATATTGCTGTATATATCGCAAATAGCATGTAGCCTGATCTACATACGTAACGTTACGATTGCTTCGCATATTTAATTCGATTCTATGCGAAAGCGTAGAACATTCTAAAAGTAAGACGTTTCCCATTTTCGCATTTGGTGAAGAGAGCGGAAAGAAAAACGGCTCGTGATGAAATGCTGTGACTTCATAGGGAGAGATGGGGAAAGAAAGGGTTTATATTGCTTCAGTAAAGGAATAATTTTGCATCCGAGTAAAGAAAATCTTACAGCTTTGGAAAGTTGAGAATACTAATCAGCAAGCAACGGCAACGGTTAAATTTAGATTTTCTGCCACCTCGAGCTATACTATTATTTCTATTATTTCCCGGATATTTATAATTTTAACAAATATTTGGCAAAATATATACAATATCGAATTTAAAAGAATTAAGAGAGTGAGTTTTACGATTGCATATGTGCATCGATCAACATTTCCATTTCTATTTACTTTAATCTATATAAATCAATAATTCTTTCATTTATATTTTTTTTACACGAATATGTAATGGACAAATTATTAAATTAAGTTACTAAACGTAATAAAATATCACATTGACCATGGCTCATTTGTTTGGCTCGTATGTAGATACGAAGGTTAGCAAAAACTTTTTATTCATTGTGCATCAGAGATATCCCTGATAATCTAATCTCATGCGATAATCACCGAGTTATATACTTGGTGACAAGCATCACTCTCGTTAGTTCTTCAACCTTCTTCGCGTCCCCGTGAATATGGCGATATGTAATTTCGCACGCAGGACGCAAGCATCCGCATCAGCGTTTTATCGATATGCCGGACGGCGATATGCCGGAGAGACCGGAGAGCCGGGGCCCCGGAGCCGGTTTCCGCTCGCCAATGAGAACCGCGCGACAGGATGTATAAAATTCGATACCCGCGGTATGACAGAGAGGAACGACAAATCCTGCGGATGACAATTTTCTCGTTCGGGTACCTTAACCAAACCCATCCCACCCGTGCCGCCTCTATACATCAGATCCATTCAAAACGCGGGACTTCATTGTCCTGTCCGTTGTTTGCCGAGGTAATCCTGTACCGGAGTACGAGAGAAGAGAGTGAGAGAGAGAGAGAGGAAAAGAGAGAAGGAGAAACAGATGACGCAAACCTGCGACGCTGCGGAACGAGTCCAAAAAATCTCTCGCCGACCTGGTCTTGCCGATCTCTGTGTCATCTTTTACCCTCGTTCACCGTAGAATCCCCTTCCCCTTCCACGGCAGAGGGCACGGCACGGCATGGAACAACGCGGTGACATTGGGACAAATTTTCCGCCACAGAAGCCTCGAATGGAAAACGGCGGTCGTGGCGGGCGTCCTAGCCCCGGGGCAAAAACGTATTACATTTTAAAATGACAAAAAGGAGACCGGGCCTAATAATGGACCTGGTCTATGGGATAATATGGGGTATATACACGTTATATTCTTTCTCTCTCCTCTTCTCCGCTAGCATAATCCAATATCGAATCCGGGGACGCGCGTGTATGTACACGGGGGCACTCGATGCACTCTACCGAAAATCGCCGTGTAAACACGAGAGGCCATCCTGCCGTTCCCGCTCCCGTTGTCCTCGAACGCGAAGATACCGTGCCGAACCGCCGCGAACATACTGTCAATCTTGAGTCATCCGGTTTGTCAGTCCCGACTGCCGGAGACTCGGCATTATCTGATCGAGATGGTTAACGTCCTTCTTGCCTCTGGTCGTTGCGATCCGAAAGATTCGGCATGCGTAGCGGCTTTTGCCGATTCAATTTCTCCTCATCGATCTGTATCGGGGTGTATCGATCTGTATCGGTATCGTGCAGCGGATTATCGATCGGATTTCAAGTTTGCTTAATTACGGCGGCTTTTCGTCCTTCTGCTTACGCGTCCGCTGAAATACCGGCGCGATGGCCGGGTAAGTGGGTCGAGGTGGTTGGCTACTATGTTGGGAAAAATGTCACTCGTATCTTATTGTGCGTGGATTATTTATGGCGCGACCGATAAGTCATATACGGGTTTGATTCTTCGAAGACAATACGGAAATAGACGAATAATTACGGAAAGCCGTTTGAATATGCGTTTGTAGTTAAAAGTTTAATTATCATATTCCAATGTGCGTCAGGACGTTGTTTAAAAAAAAAAAACATTCCGATTTCTAGACGACAGTCTATAAAACGTGAGTGGAAAACAAGTCAGGTCAAAAATCAATAATAAATATAGCAATACCATAAAGAAAAAAATTCTTAATTCGAAAATATCTTTAGTTTCAACGTGGAAATCTTGAAATAAGATTATATTGCGTTAGACGAAGAAACCTTGAACGAAGTTATTTTTATATAAAATTAATGTCATTTGTGTTGCAATGCATAATTATTTAAAAAAATTGAAATTCTTATAAGAAGATTGTTGAACGCGTTAATTTGAGTATATAAGTCTTGATTTGACACTTCTTTTTTTTTTCTGTGCACATGCTTTCGCTAATGAAGTTGAACAATTTTGCAAACTTCTCGCGATAAAGAAACGAAGGGTAATATTTCTTCGGGAAAAAAAAACTTGTACTTCTTGTCTTGAATAAACAGATATATGTGTAACGGCTCTTATCCACAATGGATCGCATTGAAATAAAAGGTACGATAGAGAGTGGAGGGTTAATCCCGGGCAGCGGGCGCACGTCGAGGGACCCATAAGTTTCGCTAACGTAGTAATATGCGCGCGTTAGTCGAGTATGACAGCTAGCCAGTTTGGTCCCACTTAGGCGCGTGCTGAAAAAAGAGCAAAAGGAGAGAAGCCGATCTTGGTTCGAAATACACCCACGGTATCTGCACAAGCGGCGTCGGATAAGTTACCGGTATAAAGTTACGCTCGTGAAGCCGCCAAATCGCCAAGAGCCGTCGGGGCGTTAAATTTGAGGATGGTTTCACGGACACCGATAAAAATTTTACACGTCGGATGAGCGCGCGCGCGCGCGATCGATGCGGTCGCCGTGCCACCGGTGTTGCCGCCGATGGTGATGACGGGTTCGGACGGTTATGATGATCCTACCGCGGAGTCGGCGGAACGAATGCTAATTGCTTAGAGCGATTTATAGACGCGATTAATAATAATATACGCGCTGGAAATATCTGTATTTTGCCCGACCTTGGCTACGTGCCAGCCCTCGTCCCTAATTTAGAGGTACCGCGTTTCGTTAAAGTCTACAGCGATGTCAACTATGCGAGTCTCCATTCGAAATTGCATATGACAAATTGCTTGTGACAAATTGCATATGACGGATTATTGTTTGTACAGCTACAATTCAGCTACAATTTCGTGGTAGAGAGACGTGATGATTTTTTTTCCAAGTAAATTATTATTTATATCTGTCGTTTTTCTAAAAGAGAGTAAAACGATATTCCTTGATTTTACATCTATCTAGTCGTAACATTACCGTCGAGACGTAAAGACTGGCGTAAATTCTCATTACAGATGTCGTGCGCTCGGCGTCGCCTACGGGACGAATTATCTCGACTCACGCCTGAACAAAATCGATATCTGCCGCGGCAGACACGGAGACTAAAGAGGTAGAAACGTAAGACATTTAGCGAATCATACACTCGACATCAGAATACACGAGGGAAAATCTTGGTGTAATTATTGCGAGTCGGGACGAGATGCGCTCACGCGCCCGCGATCCCACGTCAAGGATCGACGGCTGGATTTCCGTAATCGGAGAAGCAACTGGCCAATATGGCGAAAGGATCGAAAAAATATGGCGTCGGGAAGGACTGTGGTTGCTTTGAGCTGTCTGATCGCTGGATAGACAAATAAACGGTCTAAGTCTAAGTGGTTGGCATCGGGAAGAGAGGAAGAGAAAGAGAGAGAGACAGAGAGACAGAGATAGAAAGGGGAGGAGAGGGAGGGTCAGAGGTAGATTCCGAATTATAATGCCAGGTCTTCGTGTTGGTGCGAGAGAGGGTTCACGAGCGAGGGCGCGACCCGGGCGACAGGCTTGGATGGATTGTTATTGGTCGAGGATTTAACCCTCTACCTTTCGCCCCACCACGGAGTAGTATGCTACACGTATGATATGCTAACGAGCACATCAGCGGTGCGCGCATCGAGGGACGAGATCCCTGCCTGCCTCGTAGGGGTTGCTGCCTGGCTGCTCCTTCGTCGCACGGAGGAGGGAGGTAGGAGGGCCCGGCCGCGGCCGGTCGACCGTCCTTGTACGTAGTATAGGTATCCGAAAATCCAATCCTTTGATGCGCTAATGCCGCGGAAGCCCTATCACGAGTGATTTCTTCCAAGCCCGTGCCGGTTCTATTCGCCAGCGGTACCTATCCGCGCGCGCGCACGCTCCTCTCTCGCCGTCAACGATACCGGCGATGTTTCTTAAAAGTGTTGGGTTTCGGGGCTCCATTTCTATGGTCTCCTATGGCGCGCCTCTCCCATTGTCATCGCTACGCTGCGTATATCGATAATGCCTTACAATACTTCGACTCGTCATTTTTCAAGAAGCTCTAACGATAGTTATATCTATACAGCATTCATTTTATAATTGAGTAATTGTATATTTAATGTATATTCAAATTAAATGTATATATTTAATATTGTAATTGCCTAATGTATATTTATTTTTTTTGTCGTGTCTTCTAATTTGCAAATGTAATTTTTCAACAAGCGACTGATATTTTTTTAAGTAGTCCCAGAATCGAGATATATATTATCTCTGTCTCGGTCGTTTCCGCAGCTTTCGACGAACTTTTCGGACAGAATTGCTGACTCGCGAAGTCAGAATTGAATAGGCCAAGCCCCCTGGAACATTTCCCATTACTTAGTAAAAAGCATTTAAAGAGCAACGCTCTGTGCACGAGTATATATAACGGGTTACATTAGAAACTTAATTTTCGAGATGAAGTCGGCGTTTTTATAGATTCCCACGAAATAGTTTCGACGGTCTTCAATTAGTAGGGCAGCGCAGCGGTACTCGACAGCTCCGATAATTGGCCCCGCCGACTTAATGCTCTGACAAAAACTTTTGATTCGTTAAAGAAGATCAACGATAGAAACGGGAGTTGTTCGGTAAAAGCCAACGATAAAACGTCGACGAAAACGTGTGCCGCCGCCGGTGTCCGAAAATTCAGAGGGAAACGTGGCGCGGCACAAAGCGCGGTCGCGCTCCGTTCCGTTTTTGCGTAGCATGAAAAGCCCAGCGTGAAACATCTGACGAATTTCCGAATATTTGTACAATGTGGACCGGGAAAGGCCCTGTACATGGTTTATGTAAGTCTCTAATGTATAATTCAGCGACACACGGTACTTATACGGAATATACTGAATATTCGAAAATCGCGTAGAACGATACTCTCTGGTGATGCTTCGATAACCGTCATTTGTTGTAGCTCCTATCGCAAAATTTGTCAAGCTAAATTTTAACTGCAGCACCAAAGCTCAATTAATCTATTTTTATTCGAAAAACTATTATAAAGCTACTATCGCGAATTACTTGTTAATAAAATATATTTTAATCGTATTAAACAAAAAGCATATTACAGTATAACACTTATAATTAAATATTAAGAGATAAAAATTAAACCAGTACCTTGATTAAATAACATTTTATTACTTTTAACTATCACGTGTGTCGATTTATTATTTTAACATCTTTGGTTTAGTTAAATTAACGATATTTTGAGTAGGAGCAGAGTGGCGACCTACAGGAACGGTTCTCAAAATGACTCAAATTGAGTATATAATTTGACACTACGAATTTAATAATAATGTAATGTACTCTTGTGACTTGAACATTATTATTATGGCTTTTCGGGTACTTTGACGTTATTATATAAATTACAATTAGAATTATAAGATTATATACGTATAAATTATCATATTTTAAACTTGATGTATTTTTAAATACAATTATAAAAAATATACATACACGAGAAACATCGATTTATACATTCAACAACCAAAAATGAAACTTGTTTATTTAAGTAGTAAGGTCTAAATCTAATTTTTGAAATGTCATTAAGATTTAACGCATCGATTTCTATATCTGATTGAAACATATAGTACGTTTTAAAATTGCAACGTCTCTCTCCTCGAAATCACGCGATATTAAAATAAAATTCAAAACGAATCGCGAATGGTGGCAGTCACAATCGCGAATTCACGAGCTGTCAAGAGGGAAAGAGCCACCTCGTTTTTCCTCATTGCAGACTCCCCGGCATTCGAGCGAGTATTGTTACGAGACGAGCCCGCGCTCCGTTTGCTGCCGTGTGGCCAAGAAAAAAAGAAACAGGCCGTTTTTTTCGCGAGCGTTTGCAAGCGAAGCACGAGCGAGACGCGACTGAGAAGGACGTGTGTAGAGGGGCGGAGCGGAGCGGAGGGCAGGGGAGGGGGAGAAAAATTCGAGATGCTAATCTCCCATCGCGTCGAAGGGGGCAACTATGTGCTAATGCGATCCCGTTTAGCCAAGTCACCCGGAAAACGGGACACCCGCCCCGATCTCCGTACAAGAAGAGTGTCCCGGTCTCTCTCTCTCTCTCTCTCTCTCTCTCTCTCTCTCTCTCTCTCTCT
>NW_020221739.1:714181-737543 GCF_003070985.1 Temnothorax curvispinosus
CTCTCTCTCTCTCTCTCTCTCTCTCTCTCTCTCTCTCTCTCTCTCTCCTCACCTTCCAACCCCCCGTGCCATCTCGCTACGCGCGCTCGTGTACGCGCGCTCCCGCACACGCACATATACGCATACTCTTGCGCGACCTGATCCGGCAGAGCCGATCATAACGTAACGGCAAATGCTGATGACAAAACACCGATGCACATCGCATCGGTGGCGCATCGGTGAGGGGAAGTCCCCCATTAGCCGCTCATCAGCCTCCAGGCGTTGTCGCTGTTGCGGCGGCGGCGGCTATAACACGGCCGCGTCTCTCTACGCCATTGTGTGTGCGACGCCGATTGTCATTATTTCGCGATATCCGCTTCCCGGCCTCCCCGCATAGCGTTCGCGATGCGACCGAGCGGAAACATTTGGACATATTGGAATACGAGCATTGTGTCAATATACGTTCCCGTTCTGCTCTCCTCTCTCTCTCTCCTCTCTCTCTATTATCACTCTATCTCCCTCCGCTTCCTACTTCTCATTTCGCGTGTCTCTTTTTTAATGCGCGTATTACGGGCTGGGCAACGTTACGTTACGATCGATGGAATCATTCCCACAGTTCGGTCGTACCGCGCCTTCCGGTGGTGACGGGTGATTATGGGCCTCAAGCGGAAAATAAAACATTTTTATTGTTCTCCTGGAATTAGGGGAGTAGAGATTTTTGTACAAAATACAGCATTCAACAAAAAGAGAATCCCCGACATTACATAATTTTATTACAATAATAAAACTAACGTAATACTTTAAGCAATTTCCCCAATCATTGTTTCCCAATCAATTATTTCATTACAAATCTCTGTTCCACTCTTTTTTGCACAACAATAAAAAATAACAATTTATCATCGAATACATTCTTTTTATTGGATCCTACACAAGTGTTAGTATATCTAGAACAATAATGACAGTTTCGCAATTTTGCGAAAATTCAACAATGCTTTATTATCTGAAATAGCGAGAGGGGGGGGAGGAGAGGGGTTTCGGTGATGTCGACGCCGCGACGTACCGTTGCGGCCCGGCGCGTGCCACCGCTGGCGATTAAGTTCTCACGAGAACCCAAGGAGATACATATAGCGGTTGTACATAATGGGCACATAGTGTGTACATGGAAGAAGTGACGAGAGGAGGCGTCGGTTGGCAATAAGCCCGCGGGGCCGCTTGGGTTTCGGTACGGTGTTGGTTGTTAAGTAAATAGGGTATCCTCGCATTTTCGGTAGCGTCGCCCGCGCTCACGACGGTGATGACGGCTGATAACCCTTTCGCTCCCGCTCGCGCGCGGCCAAATAATATGACCCTCTTAAACGGCGGCTTTTGATGTGTCGTCGCTTCGACGCACATTTTACGAATGGTAGTAGTCAGACGCGGCCAATTTCAGTCACCCGCTCCGCAATCGACACCCCGGGTGCGTGTCTCTCCTACATCTACCCTCTGTTTCCCCCCCCCCCCCCCCCCCGAAGCTATCCACTCAACCTTCTCCGCATCCGAATTAATCCAACTGGCGGACGTCATAATCATCATCCCTGCCTTTCACGCCGTTTCGCGCCTTTCATGTATTAACTTCGATCAAATCCTGTCAGCCGTGACCTTGATCATTTATTCGTTCAACGATTATACGTGCTACGTGTTAATTTTTGCCTAATTGCATTATGTACAGATTCTTATTATATTCTGCAGACATTAACTGTATAAGAATCCGTTACTTTACATTAACTGTATAATAATCAGTTACTTTCTATCTGTTGTATGCATATCTTATCATGATAATAAAGTTATAAAAAATTAACTAGTATGTACATAGTAATGGTTTTTGTAACGTACGATTCTTCATTTGTTAATCTTCTTAATTGATTTTATAAATATAGTATATGTGTGATAAGATTTCTAGAAAATATAATAAAAGTTGATATATAACTTGAGAAAATAGAGTTTACATAAATATATCTATAAAATTTACGGAGATGATATATCTAATAATAAACTGTTCGTTATTAAGCAAAAATTTGAAGTTCTATTCTCTGTACAATCAGGATTTAATTTGGCAGCGATTCAATTGGGCGCCTTGCCCCTCATCTATGCCAATAAACGATGTACAAAGTTGGTTTCTCTATCTGGTTGAATTTTATAGCTTAGCATTCGAAATATTATTGTGTAACGTATTAAACCGATAAAGAAACGACTTAAAAAATCATGACTGATCAAAAAGATCCGTGCCAAATATAAATATCTTCAAGGATCAAGTTTATAATTAGATTTAAATATGCATGTATATCTTATGTATATTTATGAAAGTAAGAATAGAGAAAAGAAAATGTTCTGCGTTTCAATGTAAAACACAAATAATTAAGAAGATGTGATTAAGAGAGAATACATTTTTTTTTAATCGTACAATTTATTTATTTGTAGAATATTGCGCGCGATTATAAACACAGATATCAGATTTCGCACATAATTACTGAATATAATTTCTGAATGAGAGTTATGATGAGGAATCTCATTGGATAAGCGGGGAATTGCGTTTAACGAAAAAGAATGGTAGATTAGAATAGCAGTTCGTATAGCTTCCTAATCCCAGGCGTATCAACTTACTGCGTGATACTACATAACGCCATAAGCAGATTTAATCGAGATATATGCATTTTGTATGAGCATTTAAGTTGTATAACAATTAACGTCCGGATTTTTGTTTAAAAATACATCTATAAATCTAAATAATTTCATGTAATATATATATAATTTTGAATATTGCGTCTATTTGCGTATATTGTACGCTTTGTATATTTTTGTTAGTAAAAAAATCATATAATATAATGTATTACTATGAGCTTGATCGGCTCCAATTTGTACGAAAAAGGGAAAATAATTTGTAAAGACTATAACTGAATAGGAATTCAACAGATTTATTTATAATATAATTACTATAAATAATTCATTTATAACATAAATTACTACGAGACATGTCAAATGTCTCGGAGAAATATATGAGAGAATGTATCCCCCCCCCTCTGCCCCGAAAATGAGAGACGCGGTGAAATTAAATTGTTGGGAAGATTATTTGTAGTATTCCCCAACAATTCTCCTACTGTAAAAAGCACGACTAAATTATAGTCGTTGATTTAACTTACGGTATTTACGGGAATAGTTGTTCCACGGCTATTCAAGCTTCGATCCGAGAATGCTGTTTCTCGTTACGTACGAGCGCAGAGTTTTGGAATTAGCGACAGCCGCGCGCGGTAATTCCTGTCCTGTTCGTAAAGTATATTTTATTAAGGCAGCATCTCGCATAGGGACGATTCGATGTTACGCGATACGCAGCAATTAAATACAGGAATATTTTGCATGACGTAATTTTCTCCGTAATGTGATGCGACTAGATCCGAAGATACTATGTCTTGAGGTAGGTTAGGTAATGTTAAGGCTACGCGCGAAGCAGCAGCGGGCTTCATAATTTATGGCAATGTTATGCGTGTTTATTCACGTCTGCGATATTTACCATTTTTTCATCATTATTGTGATAGTACACATCAAAAGTATGCAAATAACATTATAATATACTATAATTGCATGATATTTCTACATTAACAGACGAAAGAGATACCACCTTATTATTTATGATAATAATATCCAGGTATAAAAAAAATAAGATTATATCATTTATTTTATAATTCGAATGATTAATAGATCATTGCCGTCTTCACCCGAGTGCACAATATTTTCAATAACGTCGTCCTATCCACTATACATTATGCATTAAACTGTACATTATTTCCTGGAAGTTAACTGTTTTAAGTAATTAATGCTTCCTTGAAAAACGAGAATATGTCGAAAGAGAAAGACACAGTCGGCAGAATCACTCTGGGAAAATCAGAAAATGTCCAGCTCAGTATAAACGATTCTCACATTATAAATAAGCTATAATAAATAAGCGAACTCTTTCGTTCCAGATATATATTCTTAATTAATTAAGTGAGATGTGTCAGGCAAAAGCGAAATTATATCGATGGTATATAGTAATAATTGTTGATTGTGTGAGTACACAAGTTAATCCTGATCGCCAATCCTTTGACGACGCGGACAAGGCGATGAAAATCGCGCGCGAAGCGCACGCGAAAGCATCAACGACGTCGAGCGTCGGGATGCAAAAACGCGATTAGCCGTGAATGCCGATATATATGAGTGCTCGTTTAAAATATTGGCCGAATTCTTGGCCGCATTACGTGCCCGTCGCGCGTCGCCACATCTCGATATTCCACCTTCTGGAGGTAGACGAGAGTTTCTTTTTGCTCGCTCGGAGGACAGACCCGCATGCAATCGAGAATGAACGTTTCCGCTCACGCATCGGACAATATTTCTCCATCTTTCACTCGTGAATTAATGCCTTTGAATAACTCGTTATCAGAAGGAATAAAATACCTTGCAAACCTTGCAAAAAAAAAAAAAGAAAATTGTATATAATCGCGTTTGGTAAAATCAGTTTGTTTTCTAACAAGGATATTTTTTTCAAAATGTAGGTACTTGTGAAAAATGTAAAATAGCAGGAAACTAATTAGCTAGACTTTAGATACTATTAACTTGCAGAATAACCTACACTACTCCCGCGGTGAATAATCAGAAGGGATCGAATTAATTTTTCAACAGTCGATCACACCTCCATACTTTTCTCTGGCTTCGGACTTCTCTCTTCGGATCTCTTCGACGTTAAATTTCTTTTTCCTTATTGCGCGAGTTCTCGATGCCTCTACTTTTTTCACATTACGTTTCATAATTTAATAAGAAACCGCAGATTATCCGACACGCATTAAACTTTTATATAAAGTCAGCAAAACGCCCTCGATCATATATGCTTTTCTACAAGGCTAATCAGTTTTGAGTATTAATAATTCACGCCTCGTTATCATAAATTACACACCGTTTCTTACTACCATGTCGGGAAGCGATATACTTTGAACGCGAATATACTATTGTCTTGCGCGGCAATAAACGGATTTTTAACGTTAATTCGAATTGCGCGAATTATTATATAACGGCACGCCGAAATTATTCGTTCTGCCCATAAGTTCAAGGCGACATGTCACCTGCGTCGTTTTAAAATTTCGTCCGTCCTCGTCAGACTTGTCGTATTTTATGAATAATTCACATCACCCAGCCGTAATTCTTAATAACCAGCCGCCGTTCGTTGTCCTTGAAACCTTTCGGCTCGGATCAATGCGATCAATATAGTATAAATCGTTCTATCGATTCAGGGTCAGTCACACGGTATAACAGTTCGAAAATACTGAAATAATTATATTTCGTAGTTTATGGTGGACATTCCAGAATCATCCGAGCTGCTTTGAGTCTAAATTTAGCTACTGTTTTGTGATTATATATGAGACAAATATCATATAAGAGTCGCGTTAACGTACACTTAAGTATATTTATCATAAAAATACGAATACCCGCCTACATTAATATATTAATAATAATGTAAACCCACACACGTAACGGTAGATTGATTTGTCTTAATACATCGACGTGTTGTACGCAATAAATTTGCACGAGTCTAAGGTGCACGATAAATATTTGTCACCTTTATACACCGCTATACGCAAGTAACGCCGTGCGAGATTTCCGCCCGGTGTCGCAGTTACGAGATCGCTAATTCGATCTCGATCGTTACGCGCGAGAAAGTCCAAGAAAGTGAGGATTTCTCGAGAGCCCGCCGCGTCCTCATCGTAGACGCTCGTTTAATGGTGACTGGCCAGATACTGTTCTGGTCTCATCCCGATCAATTTGTTCGTGAAAATCTCTACCCGTCCATCTGAAACCCGTCTTGGACGCAAGCTGACAGTTCGTATCAATGCGACGAGAACGCAAAAAAAGGAAAGACGGAGAAAGAGGGAAAGAGACGGGAAAAGGAAGGGAACGAAGGATAACCGCGTTGAGGAAAGAAGGCGAGCATCGGAATCTTTTTTGAGGAATTACGGTTACGACGCGCGCCGGTCACCTGGATCCGATCTCTCTTCGGATCTCACGAGGTCCGGTACGGTACGAACCGTGAGAGAAGAACGATGATATCCCGGTGAGAAGAAGAAAGGAGCAGAGGAGGAGATCCGGTAGAAGGAGAAGGAGGAAGGAGAGAGAGAGAGAGAACGAGAGAGATAAGTTCAGGGCGAAGAGAGCCGGGTGGAAAACGGAGGAGAGAGATGAGAGACGTCGAGACGAACGCGTCGGTAGTGGGATTTACGCAGCCCAGCGGTCGGTGCTCTTTGACGCCAACGTGGAATCGTCGCCCGGCATCGTTCACCGGCAAGGAGCAAAAAGGGGGCCCGAATATGACCCGTCATAGGGGATCGCATTAAGCCGCCTTCGCGGCTCGCCACTCGATAATTGGCGACCTTCGCCTCTTCCGCGAAGGAATGCTCACCGGGGTTTTGCGCGAAGGACGCGCAAAAGAAGCGCCCACCGCGCCGCTGTACAGACCGGCCCGATCCGTGCGGCAAGGGCGCGCGGACCGGATCGGATCGGATCGCGTGGAGTTGCACCGGGTCGGTCGCCAGAGGAAGAGAACGGCCATACAGACCCGTGACATAACGCTGCCGATGGAAGAAACGGAATGACGAAACGCGCGCGCGATGCGGGGCATCAATATAAATAATATTGCGCGGTAATTGTTCAACGCGCGAGGGGCGAGGGCTCGTCGGTAACATGCAAGGTGCCGCCTTACTGCCGCGCGGAATTCGAATCGCGGCTTCGCCGCCGCGCGCGTTTCACCTTCCACTCCGGCCGCACTCCGGGGCAAAGTACGTTCCACCGCCGCGGCCGTGCCAGCAACCAGCCTCGCTATACTTTGTCAGCCGCGAAATCGACTCTACGACGATTGGCATAAAACACTGTGCCGATGATATATCAATGTAAAAATTTCAATCTACTTATATTACAGTTCAACCCTGAGTGAAAAAAGATATTTTGTTGACAGCTTTATTATATGTGTGTATAAATATGTTGCTCCGTATATTGGATTGTTATATTTATTTTTTTATTATTTATTTTATTGCCTATACGTCTTATGACGTGTCGATTAATATCTACGATCTAAGATATTTAAGCAATATCAAGATACAATATTAGAACTAATATTTTTATAATAATAGCTTAATGATAGTTCCCATAAAATCGGCAGATTGCGAATGACGAGCCTCAAATCTCAATAGCCGTCGCGATGAGATTTTGATCCTCTCTCCTTCTTTTTACTCCCGCCCGTCTTCCCCGCTTCGTCTCCGAATGAGAAGACGACATTTCGAACGTCCAGTGTCGGGCCAACTCGCGATCAATTTTTCAAGTACACCCCGGTCATTCGCTTCTCGAGATTCTACGGAGAGAACGAGCATCGGCATTGTCTCTCGCGGACGCTCCTCCTTTTTTCTACTGATCGTCGGCGGCAGAAGAAGGCGAAGAGAGCAAAAAGGGGAGCCCGGGCCGAATGCACGCACGCGTGCATGTGGGATCACGTGTGCGTGAGAAACACGCGCACGTACACTAAGATGTCTAATAGATTGGGGTTGGCAGACGGGACAGTCGCAGACACCCACGCGTTTCCCCGCATCCACGCGATGTCGACCAAAAATATTCACGCACGACAAAGGGCAAGAAACCGGTAAGTCAGCAACTATACTTTTTTTCCCCAGATTCTTCCCTCTCGCTCTCTCTTTCTCGCCATTCTCCGCGGCAGAATTCTTAAACCCTTTCACGATACTCTGTCTCATTTTCCATCTTACTTTCGAATTTATCGATACGTATGCGTCAGTTGATTACTTAAAATCAAAAGTATTTGATTAAGTTATTATATTTAAAAATTAGAAGGAAATAGCTAACTGGCTTCTTTTTCTGGATTTTATCATTCTATTTCATATATGTGTGTTTTATTTTACTGAAGGGTGGTAGTCAGCATTTCTGAGATCTTAATTTTCATACCGTGCACCTTTTGCTTGGGCATAATGTGAGTTACATACTTAGAGAGTTGTGCCAAAAGTACTTAATCATACTACGAGTACGCAAATAGAGTAGCAGACGAATAAGAGAATGACAGTGATTCAACTCAATGACAGCAAAGATAATTTTGTTAGAATGAGATATGTGTCTCTATTCACGTTTCGTCATACATCTTCTTTCTGCTCCAATTGTTTTGTTATTTTCTGAAAAAATATCGACCTCGACGTTTGCACAAGGATGTACAATATATTTGCTAATATAAAGTCACAATAATATATGCGAGAAAAAGATTTTTATTTTAAATCGCACACACACGTCTAAGTATTTTTATACTTTTGTATTCCTGAGTGCAACGTATTTCTATACCAGTTTTTTTTTTTTTTACCCAATGCCCGTGCTGTGTCTCATTTTTTTCAGTATATAATTGAGGCATTTACCGTGATCTATCGGCTTTCAGGGATATTTTTAAATAATTCTAAATATAACGGCCGAAATCATAATTAGTATATCGGAATTTAATAGGCGCAACGAAGATCCATGCGTTAAATTTCTATCATACGCTATCAATACGCGTCTTCCGCTATTAACATTGTTTTTAAAACACGTGTTTAAATAGATATGTCAGACGCTCACGCAATTCCATGCATGCACGGGATGCCGACCGAAAATATTCACAGTAGCAACAGAAGAGAGACACGGTAACTCATTACGTCCGCTTTTCTATGCCACTCTCTGGAAATCATTCTCGAATTCTTGATTTTTACCTTGTTGTGCAAACAACGCTCAAACAATAGATAATTATTTATTTAGCTGCCGGAAATGCAGCGTGTAACGCACTTTCACGAAAGCGGACAAATATTTATGAGCGATTATTTGGCATGCGCGTGTTGAGCTCATTCCCGATTCTATGATTTCGGCTGCATACGTAAGTAACATTTATTTGTAAACTTCGGTAAACAAGTTATAATTCATTCATGTGAGTTATCAGTTTGAGGACAAGCTAATAAAAACAGCGAGCGATTAATAATAAGCAAAACTGTTAAGGCATGATAACCGTGTCTCCTTGTACTGATACATTGTGTAACATTGTAGATATTCGTTCCTAAATATTCATATATGAAAACGGTCAAGCGATAACGCTCCGAACATTCTTTCTTCATATTTTTTTCTGTAACTTTGGCATTTTTATATCGTTCACGCTCATTTTTTTTTCTACTGGTCTCAATCGTGCTATCTTACCGCTTCTCTCATTTCGGTGTCTCTGTGTCGAAAGTCTAATGTTTCACAACGCTCAATTTGCAAGAATAGTGATAAGTAGCCGACGCTAATAATAACCGCACGTAGTTGGTGTTCCCAATGTTTCCATATCAACGGAAATGCAAAAAATGTTTTCAACGAAGCGTGCAATTTTAAACATTTTATCTATATCTATTTGTATTTGCGCTATCGTGATAATGTATACAGATATGTCCTCATTGAAAGGCACGATGTTATCTCTATATACGTCAAAGATATACATGTTAAGCAGCGCAGCAATAAATAGTCATAAATGCTATTTCAATGAACCAATTCTTCTATGTCAAAACACTGTTCGATGTTTACGTATTGTCCATTCTTAGACAGCTAAGAAAGCGCGATGGGGCGAAGACGAGTACGGCGACCGATAAAGCGTTTCCCCGCAACATTTGAGATAATTAACCGACGCGCGACGGCAGAGACGCCCTTAGCCGCCGCTCTCGGTGCAATTTGTCAAATCTATACGCGGATGACGAATATGAAACGCGTATTTCAACGCGGACATATTTTCATTTACATTCGTGACAAGCTGTAAGTAGCGGCAGCTGTCCCGTGGAGATGATAAATTCGCGCGGCAGATGGACCCGTTCCATTAGTACCTTATTGATATTTTGGAGAATTAATTCGCGCGTATCGAAATCGCGCGTCGTCGGAATCGCATTGTCCCGAACGCTCGCGGAATGCAAGCACCGTGCGGATGGGTCTTAATAATTTCGGGGGACAAACGGCTGACATAATGATGCCGGGCTTAAGAGCAATGCGCGAGCGCGCGTATTAGGATCTATTAATATGCAGTCAGTGCAAGTCAGACGGTTAGACGGTTCTTAGTTACTTGTCACACATTAGCCGCCGTCCGACGCCGGCAGACAGCTTCCCGTCCGCTCCTCCGCCCGTCCTCATGACGGACACACACGACGAAACTTCTCTATTCGTCTGTCAACGATCTTTTTCACGTCAGCATATCCCACTGACAGCTTAAAGGGAAAACGGCTTTCAAAACGCACTCCCTTGACGATTCCCGAAAAGACAGATCGCTGTATTAGAACATTCCCTCCGGCCTGAGAAATGACACGTCGTACATGCGAACACGCCGCGTAATCCGCGTAATTTTTATACACCTGTGAACGATATATAATCCTATCTGTCCGAGCGCGAGCTTTGGCGCTACTCCAATATCCTTAAGCTTCGTCCAATTCCCAAACGATCGTAACGTACGGTCAGATATCTCCGCTTTCTTCGATATTACTTTGCGATAAAATATCATTTCTAATAATTTCCCCTCCCTCTTTTATCGGAAAATATGTACGGCGGGTTAGAGAAGCTTCTACTATTATTTTAATTGCACATTTTAATGTATTTAACGTCACATTACGTATATTTTATTACGTATAGCGTATACCTACATAAATGGGAATAATTTACAAATAACAAATGTATAAATCATATAGATTGTGGTCCGTCAACAATGCGAGAAATTTCATTGAGTGCTTCGCAATAGCCTAAATTTAAAATAAAATTTTTCTTTCTTTCGTTGTCTTTGCACCGTTTCGTGACAATGATTAATAATGATTTAGTTTCGAGCACTATTTCTCTTGATAATATTTTCAAATAAACTGATATAATTTATTTACATTACCATGTCTTCATGTTGTATTTATATCTTATGAAATAAAAACTGAGATATATATATATATATATATTATATATATATATATATATATATGCATTCTTATCACACGTCTGTTTCTATCAATTTCTGAATTCTCAATACATTTTCATAAAAAGGCATAGTCTTGTTTAATATTTATTCTAGAGATATCTCTAGAAACACGTAAAATTATTTGTTTTATGAAATAATAAATAAACAGACGAGATACAGTTCTTATTGAAATTGATCGCTATGATAAATACTTATTACACCTACCGTAACTTTGTCTCGATATATTAATCGCTTTATCTGTTTAATACAACGACCCGTTGATACATCGGATGGTCGCTCATATTTTCGTAGTATGTATAACATTAAGATAACAGCGAAAGAAATGTAAATTGATTTGTGAATACTGCGTTTCATGCTTATGATTCATGAATGTTCGTTATGTCTCTTTGAACGCGAAGGCCGACCGTAAGAAACGGTAATTTCCGAGTCTTGATCAGGAAATGATCTATGCTCGATTATGATACGTAATGATATTAAATATCATTAGTATAACATTACTGTCTTTCGCCAAGCATTGACCGATAATTTTAGTTATTATTGACGATATATACATATATGATTTATTATTGTAAAATACGATAAATATATTAAATATAATTAATGTCATTGTTTTACTTATGACTGTATCTATAATGTATAAGATAAAAAAACACTTGTGAATACTGGCAAAAACAGACGGTAATAAGACGTTCTATTTGACATAGTAATACAGAATTTAAAAAATACTTTCGTATAAAGTAAAGAAATATGTATCCTCTAATTTTAAGCCTCCTCTCCAGAAAGTTTTTTTTGTCAAATTTTTATCAGAAGAGAACATTAATGTAATTATTTTATGAAACAGGCTGCACCAAACATCATTCCATCTGCTTGTCATAATTAATGTTTCATTTTCGTATTGCGTGATGTAGAGAAACTTGGGCAATCGGTAAAGTTGATGAATATTTCTTCACTTATCAATATTATTTTCAATTAATGTCCGCAATATCATATACTGATAATTCAATTTATTATTGCAATCTAGAAAAATGTAGATAGGTAACTAAATAAACATACCGACGTGTGTTGCGCGATAAAAATAAATTATGACATTTGATAAGCTATTTCGATAAGCTCTTATCAAATCTTCCCGTTACATCGAAAGACGAATCTGTCAGAGAAACTCGACGAATATGACGAATTGTAATTAGCGCATTATTTAGATAAACTTTGGTAACACGGCTAGACTTATCGTTACCGCGGTATCCACAGACATTTTCGATTTTGCTTCTGACTCAGCAAGAAACCGACCTGTCACGTACACGCGCCAGGAATGAGACGCGCTTTATGTTGTTTTCGAGATGTTCCAACTATTCAGAGAGTACAACAGCGGGGTGCGGAACTGTGCGGAAACTTACAATTGAAAAAGTTGGGCAAATTAAGACCATCCGTACGGCGCCACCCGATATGCAGGGGAGGCGTTATTGAAATTTCATTCGTCACGCGACCGCCGATACATTTTCCACACGTATTCCTACGAGAGAGATATCGTTCTGAAAAATATTTTCCAGGGCTCCTCTACGAAATATCCGTTTTTATCGGCCAGGTTAAGCCGTGTCCAGCATTAAACGTTTCCTGTTTAGACGTGATGTCTGCGAATGGTACATGTACCAAATGGATACACGGATGTCAGGTACGTGGATTCAGTAAAACCGAGCGGTTTATAGTAACGTGTTCTTATTCCCCCTTCCCTCGCTCTTCCCCACGATCGAAGAAGTTCTGGTTATGTTTAATGGGAAAAAATGTAAATATCTCCGATAAAGTTTATAGACTCAGATAAAAAGCGCCGCGCCTTAAATTTTCCATGTTTGACAGTCAATCTATGTAGACGTTTGGAGATACATGAGATTTGCGCAAGCAATTTTAAATTTTGTTCTTGACATTTATCAATTTTTATTTATTTTTTTTTAATTATATTTACTGGCCTTAAAAATCTTAGTTTAACGTTGCGGCACGCGTGTACGTTATGGCACAATTTTATTATTCAGATATAAAGCTCGAAATTAACATTACGTTTCGCAGACACCGTAAGTTTATTAGCGAGATTAATGCCGTGTAAAGATCACCGAAATGCGAAGCGTCATGTATTACAACCCGTGATGCGATCTTCGCGCAAAGTGTAATTCTCGTGCGATTTAAGCGTACTCGAAAATGCGGCGAGAGGAGCTTATGGTCGGAGGGGAGGGATCGGGCAGCAAGATGGAAGTGTTTTATCGGCCGTTTCTTAGGCTCGCTTTGATGTTACGCCGAGGCAGGTCCGTTTTATCGAGGTGGATCCCCGAGAAGAGGCAGACGCGTTTCAGTCCGACGGAAAGTGCTTGCGTGAATCGGGTTCCAGTGCATTTAGCGTGCCAACTGTATTACGGGAAACGTTGGGATTAATCTCGGGATAGATTTTCGCATCTCATATCTCGCTGACTTCGCCGCGTCTTTCTCGCGCGACGGCGTTAATTTATGAAATTTAACCCTCGCCGCGTGTCTCTATAAGCCTCCGTATCTCTCCGTATCGTCCTCGTGCCGCGCGTAATTGTGCGATTCCCACCGCGAAATGCCGCCAATGGCGTCGATAAACACGATAAATGGTCAAACGCGGCCGCGGGTAATCGCCGCTCCGTTTTTCTCACGTGTATCGGACTAGTTTCCAGCAGCATCCTCGGGCCTGCCCGTATATCGTAAACCGTTACCGCATCTCCGGGGCGCGCTTTCTTATCGCGTTATTGTGCTCCGAAGTACCGGCTAAGTCGTATAACTCTTTGGCTCAACAGTTTGTTTCGAGCTTGTGTATTACGTTTAGAGGGGGAAGGACTATAACTTTTGCGAGAAGGATGTTATTAACGTTACGTTATTAATAGTTGCTTTCCATTTACATCAAAAACTCAGATAATTCTCACTTGTGACGTCATAACTCAGTTAAATGCACGTTCTTTTTGTATGTTGGCAAGATTCAACTAAGTTTTTATCCACAATCGAGGCCATGTGCTTTAATGACTCTAATAAACTCACATTAAAAGTGAGGCTATGGACCTGTATATTATTATGCGATAGCTTTGTCATCGAAATAAGCAGGTAAATACAAAATGACATATTTTACCTGAGCATAAAATACTCACATAACTGACTCAGATAACTTGAGTGTAAATGGAAAGCAACTAATGTGGCTAGACGCAATTTTTATGATTGTAAGAAATTCGCGTTATATACATCGTGCACTTTTCCGGGCATTGTTTTTATCGCTTATATTTTATAGGAGATATTTTATCAGAAGTTTTATTTTGTATTTTATAAGTATTTTATCACTCTTATCATACATTGGCGTTCTGAAACGTTTTATGGGCACAGTGGCGCATGATTGTCTCGCCCATTTTCAAGTGCTAGAATGATATATTTATAATAATTCTGATAATTTTGATAATTCAGCTTTAACTTAATATTTCGATCGCGAAACGAAGTACGGCGGATTCTGTATCAACATACTAAACGTTTCTTTCAAGATAAATCATTTTATATCGTAGAGAGCTCGTTTCCCTATAATTCTCCCAACAGTCGCGTCTACGATTTCATCCGCTTTCTTCCCATCGTCCGCGAATGTATTCAAAAGCAATTTGACCTAACCTGAGCATGGGGGGGAGGGGGAGGCAACTACTGTAACGTATCCCGAACGAGGCTAATCTCTCTTATCCGGACTAATCCTTCGGGAAAAAGAGTCACTTACGGATATTGCCCGCGACAGTTCCAATGGGATTGGTCAACAGAGGCCTCTGGACAAGATCCTCCTCAAGATGAGCACGACTCGGTCGGGCCTGCTTTCTCCGTGACATCCCTCCGACTCGGTTGAATCAGTTCCGCCGCGCACTCCTCGTCGCTCTTCGCACTCCGTGCGTCCAAGAGGCAGTCGTCGTCCGCCGACGGTTTGGATCGGGTCGGTACGAACGACCGCCGCCACCGGTGCCGGTGCACTCGTTCTCGTGGATCCTCCTCCTCCTCCACCTCCTCCTCTTCCTCCTCCGCCTCCTCCGCCTCGGGATCCCGACGAAAAGCAGACGAATGCGTGGTCAGTCTAGACGTCGTCGACGGGACAACGGCGGTTGACGACGTCGCTGCAGCGTCGAGGGTGCGAACCGCATGTCTCCCTCTGTCTCTTTTCTCTCTCTTTCTCTCTCGCTCACACACTTTTCTTTCTCTGTCTCTATCTCCCTAATCCCGCGCAGCGACAACCGAGGCTGAGAAGACGCAACGTTCGTTACCCGCGTACCTCACCATCGGCACTAACTACCTACGGGAGACGCATCTCTCCCCGCGAACCGTAGCGACGCGGAGCACTTCGCGAAGCGTTTCATATACGCGGGTCGTCGCGTCAAAGGGGAGAGAGAGAGTTGGACTCCTCCTGCCCGCCGGCCGGTGAGCGTGTCAACTCGGCCAGTAATCCATGAGAGGCTTAACGCCACCGATCCCCTAACCCATCCCCCGCGAGATGCGCGACGGGGACGAAATGTTTTTTTTTCCTCCGCGAGATCGCCGAAGACGGGACTTGACGCACTGAGACACGCTGACGCTTCTTCTCTCGCTGGATGATCTCGCACGTGGCCCGCGCCTATCCTCCCTCTCTCGCGCTCCGCTTCCGAAAGTCTTCTCCGCTGCTCCGAGTCGTTGTCCCGATTGTTGTTGTCTCTCGGCTCACTCGGCTGTCCGTTTGGCTGGTCGCGTAACTCTCTCTCTTTCGCAGCTGTTGCGTACTCGCGGACCACGATCGCTCACAACACACACCCGGTTACTCGCGCTGTTTCGATTACCGCTCGAAACGGGGTCGGCTCGTCCGGCGTATCGCGACCGTATGGTGACGCGAGACCGGCGGCGGCATTCCCGACGCGCGGCAGGTATAGAGACGCCCGTGTCGCGACCGTAAACGCGTAACCGGGAAGAACGTGAGAGAGCCGCCTCGTCGCGCGCGCGGGTAATAACCGTGGTGGACGTGTGCGCACGATGTGTGTCCCACACCACACTGTTCGCGATACACACGTGTGCGATGACCGGCTCCGGTTGATGACGGACGTGAGCGAGCGCGCGCGCGCTCGCGGGTGCGATACCGTACACAGTGTGTCGTGTGTGGGTGTAGGTGTGTATGTGTGTGTATGTATGTGCGTATGTATGTGTGTGCGGGTGCGAGCCGCGTACGCGTGTACGCGTGCGTGTTTATGAGTCTATATCTCGCGCGAAATCCGCTGCTCCGATGCTTCGAGTCGGCCGGACGACGGACGGACCAGCTCTGGGCCTGACAACCGGGCACCCCTCTCCGCCGCCGTCGGAGTCGGAGAGACGCGGCCGTGCTGGTAGGGGCAGAGAGGAGATATGCCCTGCGCGCGCTTTCGCCCCCTACCGCGGTGCCCGCCAACCGCCGCCGCCACCCTCCCCGCCGCGGCTCGCCGTCCATGCTCTCCCTACCCCGCCCGCGCGCGCGCGGCTCCCCCCCACTCCAGCACCGCCGACGGCGGGCGCGCAACCTCCTTCGCGATGCGTCCTCCCCCTCCCCCGTTTCCCCCTACCCCCCTCTCCGTGCGCCGCATTCGCGAGTACAGGGAGATCCACCCTTGGTGCACGAGAGCGAGTCGACCTCCACGCGTATTATCGCATATACCGGATAACGCCGCACGCATGCACCTTCCGCGCGATCGTTCCCGCGTGTATTCCCTTGAAAGATGGACCGCCGGATCGACGGTTTCGCGCCGATGCGACACGTATCGGGCTCCCGGGCGCCCGTGGCACACGAGGGCTCGATTTTGGAGAGCTTATACCTTAGATAAGTAGAGAAAAGGTAAGGTGCGTTTTGATTTTCCGATATTGTTTCTCATTCCGCGACGGCAATTCCAGGATCATCATAAGGGCTAAAGGGCGGCTCGCGCGCGCGGCGAAGCGTGATCGAATGATCCCCGAAAAGGGAGAGAGAGGAATCCTCTCTCGCGGGGGTGCTCTCTCTCTCTCTCTCTCCGCGCGCGCGTCGCGTCGCGTCGCTCGTCGCTCGCTTCCCCTCGCTCCGGTATATCGCTCCGTTTCTCTCGTCGTCCTCCTCCACCTGCGCGATCCGTCTTTCTCTCTGTCTTATTCCCCTTCCGGCGGATGCTCGATATCCCCCCCCCACCGGGTGGCGCGGGACCGCGAGGCGTGGCCTGTCCCGGAGGAGTGCCCGCCTCCTTATGCATTATTATAGCGAGCCACTCGTGTCTCTATGATTTTATATGCCGCGTTTCAGCGTGAATATTCTAGCGCGCTTCCACGGCGCTCTTGGCGCGTTTCCGCCACCACCGCCGCCACCGCCGCCGACGAGCCTCACCGCGTACCGCACCATCCCGCCCCTTGCCACCCCTCGCCACCCCCCGCACCGCACCGATGCGCCGACGATATCGTGTGTTTTATGCTGCCCAATTATTTTCTCATTCCACCGTTGCGCTCGATCCGGTCGTTCTGGTGATTGTATATGCCAGGACGACGAGCGAAGCGCGCAGGAAAGATCGTAACAAGTGCGTTGACATTTCTGCCCGTGTCTGCCCCGCGAATTACTTGTCAATCGAGACTTTCTATATAGCCCGCTCAAGCGGGTATTCGTATTCAGCTGATGTAATTACTAATTGCACGTATTAAGCGAAGACGCTGATTATAGGTTCAAAATAGTTGGCTATATCCAATCTAAACGAGGCAAAATGTTCCGATTGGTTACGCTCGTTAGCACGTTTAACAGATACGTCCGTGCAAAAAGAGTGAGAGAGAGAGAGAGAGAGAGAGAGGAGGATGCTGTCCAATTATTTAACATTTTTTTTATCATTAGGAATACAAAAAGCTTGCTAGTCTAAAGCGTAACTTTCTGATGGTGTCAGCACCTTGATATCATCTTATTACGAGCATACCGACCAATTAGGTTCAACATGAACTAATTAGCTGACATATTTATTATTGACGGTTTGAAAACCGTCGACAATAATTGTCACTGTAAATGCACGAGAGAAAGAGAGAGAGAGAGATGCCACTTCGGAAAATGTCGTTGAGCGTAACTGCACGCGATTTACGTCGTTTTACTCGAAATTCTCGATACGCTCAGTCACATCCTGTCATATCACGCAGCGTAGAAACGCGAGAGAACAGGTGGGTCGTGGACGATTCAGAGAGACGCGGGAGACGGAAGGAAAGGACCTTCCTACGGTAAAGGCTGCGGTAAAGCGGGCAAGTAGAAAAGCGGAGGGGGCGTGGGGAGTTAAATTGGGGTAAGGCGAGAAGACCCAAGACCGAGCAGAGAGATGGGGTATGCCGCAACGGTTCGTACTACCTCTCGTATGAATAAGGCGTCGACTATGGGCCCTGCCATGAGTTCCTCCATTGTGCTCGACTACAGCTATAAGCTAGCGGCGTGGGATTCTTCCGGATGGAGCGTTTTAATTATCGCTGATTTTCCCCAGTTAGAACGGAACTCTATTTTTTACACCGCGTATTGTGCATCGCTCATCGTCGAATCTGAATCAAACCGACGTAGCTAAATATGGACCTTGAAAACGTTTTTGTGATGAATTTAATATATTAATTGAGCAGAGAATCCCATATTTGTGCGATAAAAAGAAAACGAAAACGGCAGTCTAGAGAATCATGAAGCAAATGATAATAGCATTAATTAGTGAAGGTTAAAGTACAGTCAACGTCAGTCACTATAAGTTCTAGGAAGTTGAATGTATTTCATATATTCTCCCTATTCTATATAATTTACGTTTTTTTTAAACGATAAAAAGTATGTCAGAAACAATTTCTTTTATAATTTTTTTTTCCGCAATGGATGTCTCTCATTCAAGCGTCAAGTGCTGGAGTTTATTTTATGAGTCGGAGTTTCATTTGTGATTCAATTGTATTTGCTCGAATCTACTTCTTCATGCTTTTATAACTATACAAACTTCAATACAAGCTTATGTTAATTTCTTGATATTCGTAGTATACATTTGTACACTGAAGAATATCAAGAAATAATATTCTCAAAAAATAGTTACTTGCACATTAAAAATAAGCTTAAATGAGATGAGAGTTCTGATATTTATGCAAATAACAATTAAAAAGAAATATAAAAATTCTCATAAGTTAAATAATGTTACACGTGAATGATATAAATGTTAAGAATGTCTTGTTTGTGAATCTATTAATTTTTGATCCTATATCTTATTGCATATTATTATTTATTACCTACCCAGCGTGCCATCGCTTCAAAAACTGTAACCGTAAAACCGCAATTCCTCTTGAGGGCCATTAAAATAAAAATGTGCGTTCTCTTTTCCGTTTCGAGTAGGTTTATTGTCCTCTCTGACTCATAATTTTTGCGTAAAGATCTTAGGGACTATAATGTGCGGTTGAGGCCCGAGAAAAGGGTGGTCGGTTGTCCGTCGTGAACAAGCGCCGGCGCCGGGTCTGACACCTGCAGTGAGCATTTTTCCTCCTAGGATTAGTAGATACCTGCCTCACGCGTCTTTCACAAACACGGGACACTTATACCTGTGCGTTTTCTCACGTACACTGCATCCTAGCATCCTATACTTGTTCAACGTTGATTGCTCGACAATGCACCGTACAATAGATTGTAATAAACGATTGTTAAGTATGCTAAGGAGTACCTACTGAATATTTTCTTTGTCATAGCTATGTAAACTTCTGAGTAGTTTTAGGGGCGTATAAATCATTCCTTTAGCCACACGCATAAGTAATATCCATAATACAATTTTCAATATGTTCTAGAAATATGATTTCTGCCGAGTGCATAAAAGAATAGATATGTATATACTATATTAATAGAGCCGGTTTTAAATTATTTCTTTAAACAAAAGTAAAGAAATATTTATATATTTGTCGTACTATTTTTATTCTATATCTGCAATAGATAATCTAAACTATTTTTAGCTTTCGCGAAATAAACGCCCGAACGAATATGTTAAAAAAAATTAAAAAATAAAAAACGCATTTTATTATCACAATGCTATAATAAAGAACACGTGTAGACGGTGGTTTTGTATTCCGCGAACAATTCTGTACCTGTAAGTACGCTTCCCGACACCTGCCTTAGTCCTGCACGAAGATTTGCACCCAGTACACTCGACCGAGCCGAATCCCGATGATCGCGGCATTAAAAGACCGCAGAAAATCCGCCGCAGCAGGTGGCGATCTCACTCCCCCCCCCTCTCTCTCTCTCTCTCTCTCTCTCTCTCTCTGTCTCTCTGTACGCGGGGGCATTAAAGCCATTCAGAGCGGAAGGGGAATCAGCAAATTGACGCCGTTTAGATTGCGCTGCATTCAATTAGGTTGCAGAGGCGCAGCCGGATAAAAACGCGCGTATACTCGCGGACGTCCTTTTATCATCCGGCACGTTCATTTAGATTTGTTCATTCTCCGACGTGCCCCTCACCCGCTGGTGGACCGCTTCCAAAGGAGCGCAGAGCGCGAGGTTTCCGTCTCTTAATTTCGATGGAAATGAAGCGATTCCGCCGATTCTCGCGACAGCGAAATCGCCGAACCGTTTTAATCCGCGCAGTGTATTACGGTCCTCTTATTAGCGTTATACTGCATTAATATTTTCGCCTAACCATTAGACATGTATTGTTTGCTCAATTTTTGTATACCTGAATTTTTATGCCCGAAATAAGTAACTCGTTGATTCCTGAACTTTCTGTTAATTTACATATGGAATAAATGTATTTACTTTTTTCAGAGTTCATAACATAAGAATAGTTAAATTTATAAATGACAAGTTAAACATCGTTTAAAAAAAAAAAGACTTGGTCACAATTTTTTTTATATAAAAATATTTCTTCTCCTTTATAATTTAGAATTATGTGTATGTATATTATAATAGAATTTTTATGCCGCAAGCGTCTTATCTGCGTGATAAATACTTTCATCAGAGTCGATTGGAGAGCGGAAGAATTAAAAGTTTTTTCAAAACAAATTAAAACAGACTGACGTCGTCAAGTCCTCAAGTCTTGTTGAACTTCCATACGTTGAGTCTCAGGGCACAACTGGCATACTCGAAATACTCCAGGGTCCCGATGCGGAGTTCGCATCGGTAGAAAATAAACGGAAGATGGAGGAACGGGAGAGAGTCGCGGGATGGTCCAGGTTTATGGCTCCGGTGGCAAAAGAATAGATATGACGTATTCATGAGGATGGCGCGGGTTTGTCAGGCAGATGGCGGAGCGATAGCGGCACGTCGGATCTCCGATGAAAAACACGAAATAGTTGTGCCTCGCTCGAGGCGAGACCGGACCTGTTTTCTATCACCTTTCTTCGCCTCTTCGTGTCCAGGATATTCCCGGTTCTCCCCGCGTTCCTTCCCCTCGCGTCCTCCCCCTCGCAATAAAATCCGATTTGACGTCAATTTATCTACGGATATATATCCAGTCAGCGCGCGGCGGCATCGCCGGGACGGAACTGCTTCTTTCCTTCTTTTTCTTCCATTCGCGTTTAACGTCGAGGGCACGTTGCGCATGAATTTCGTGTACAAAGTACCGATCGCCTTTTTCTCTTCCACCGTTCCGGCTAATAAGGCAACGGTGGGAATAATAGATATTGTTGAAGCCTGATGTTGGAAATAATATTAAGGATCGGATTTATATGTTGAGCGGCTCCTTCTCTGCCGATCGACCATCCGGTATCGCGAACCGATCGATGAGGAGACAAAAAGGGATACCTTGCACGCTTCTCTCGGCGGAAAAGTCGTATTCATTTAAATTACGTGGACGAGCGAGATGAGAGTGGTTGATAATGAACCCGGGGCGTGCGATTCGGAATTTTTAGGAGGTACAAGGAACAGAATCGAGCTTCGTTACGGGCGATTCAAAAAATGAATGTATTGAAGTTACAGTTGTCTTTTTTTAAAAAAAAGTGCACACTTTCAAACTTTTAAATCTATTTCTTTTTTTATACTAACATTATTACTCGTGCGCGCTCGTTTTAGAACTTTTTAATCGAATTCGAGTCAGTTCCGTTTGTAATTTATTTAAAAAAAATGTAATGTTATCAGAATTTTTTCGCTATTTATTATGTCAATTTTCAAAGATTCGAGCAACGCCAGAAGTGTTTTATCAGGAAACAAAATAACGATAGGACGAAAATTATTTACAAAATGTACCACAGTCAACGTTGAATTGCAATTCGTTGCGGCGCAACCGTATTTATTATTATTGCGATCTCGTGAAAATACGATTTCGCTACGAGAAGTGGATCGTGTTCGGCTCCCTAGTGTATTCTCCTCGATTGGCATAACGTATATAGCTTTACACCTATATTCGTATATAAGGAGGTTACCGCTCAACGTATATGGAGAGACTGGTGCAGCCAGGTCGACCGAGATCGTCATATGCAGCAAAACATTAAATTGACAAGATGATTATAAGCGCGTAGCCGTTGGGGTCCGCGAATAAGAGAGAGGAGGAGAAAAACCTGGGCGTCATAAAAGCATAACGAACAATTCCGAACAGTTTCTCACCCCGTCTTCGATTTGCTCGTTCGGCTCCTTTGTGAGCTTTTTCGATAGTTACGTAGCAGACTTTCGATTCCCCAAAGAGCATTACGAGGGATCTCCGTTTCCCTTCGTGTGATAAACACTTCTTGTTAGTGCCTTGTCAATCGACGTGCTTTTTTTTTATTCGCGGAATAATTATGCCTTCATAATAATGCTTTACTTCTTTAAGAAAAAAATATTTAAACATAATATTTATAAAGAAGTATATTATATTGTGACGTAGTGCTTTGTGTTGATGTAATTTACTGCTATATCATTTAATTCGGTTGTATAGTACTTGCAATTTAAGATGTTAATATATTAATACACTATATAAATTTTTCGTATTTCATAAATAAGTTAATTTTTTTTATATGACACATTGTGCAAGTTCCAGATCTTTTTATGTATTATTATTGTCATATATTGTTATTGATTGATTATTGTATATACATTGCTTAAAGTATTATCATCAGTATGATCAGTTGTCTTATTGTAATTCCATTACGCTCTACATAAGAAAGAAAGTATCTCTTAGAAGATCTTACGTAGTAAAGCTAAAGAACATCTGCGTCGTTAATGAAGATTCATGTCCCGAGCTGTATTATTCAGTCGAGCAAGTATCAGATATAATTCGCTCAACTGATTCTTTATCCTCTTTTTTGCTGCGATCTTTATTGTTTTACCTTCATATTAACACTTGATTTATAGACATTAAAACAGCATGTAGCTTTTAAAATCGCACAGTACGGTAATAGATAAATAATTCTACGATAAATAATAGATAAACCATTTTT
>NW_020221739.1:737643-751451 GCF_003070985.1 Temnothorax curvispinosus
AAGTACCAGGACTCAAGTCCTCTTCAGATTTCGCCTTCGATATTATCGAGCCGAAGATACATTCAGCAGCCGTAATAACAATAATAATGCATCTCGTCGTAATGTGGAAGAGAGAAGGTAAGAACGCGTTCAAGGTTGGCAGAAAGGGACCCGGGTCGGCCGATCGCGGATCTCGGCCGCATAAATTTGTTTTAATTGCCAGCGACGTTACATTTTGCTTTAATTATGCCGCATTATCTGGGAGGTAAATTAGGTAGGTCCAGCTCTCGGTCCATCTTTCCCTCCGTCCACCTTACTCCCCACAGGCGCTACCCCGCGCCGCCACCCCCGCCCCCGTCACCGTCTCCCCCGTTCTCGATCTCCTCCGTCTCGACTTCGCGGGTGAAAAAAGAAACGATCATGCTATCCGCTCTGCCGCCGTTCTCTCTCTCTCTCTCTCTCTCTCTCTCTCTTTCTCTCGTTCACGCACACTCTTGTTTCCGCTCCGGTCTCTCTGCATAGTCTACTTTAGGATAGGATCTCTTTCCACCCGCAATCCTCCTCCGTCACCTCTTTCTTATGGACCGATCGTCGTCTTCAGCCCCTCTCTCCCACCCTCTGCCCCCGCTGCCCCCGCTGCCCTCTCCTCCTGAAAGCACCGCAGCACCACCACCCCAATTCTCTGTTTCCTCAGAACAGAGGAGAGCGTGTGACAATTTACTCGGGCGATCTTCGGGACCGAGGCTCGTCCGCTCTGTCCTCGCGCGCTGCCAGCCTCTCCTCTTCTCTCCCCCCCTTCCGTTCACCATCGGAGCGCTGTCCCACCAGCCCCTCGATCGGCCCAGTCCGGGCCCTCCCCGTACCCCGCCGTACTCCTACCACCCTTTCTTCTCGTTCTTATACCTTATAGCTGCGTTATTTATGCCGGGTCCGGCTAATAAACATATGAACGCCCGTGCCTTCTCCCGAGCACGCACACGGCCGTGAGATCCCGGCCGCGCACACAACGTTATGTCCGCGCTCGCGCGCCAGAGCTTTCCGGCGGCAACACACGGTCGCAGACGGTCCCCGAGCATTGTCTCGTCTTATTAACAGCCAGCGGGACGATATATCTCGGTTGTTCTCGCTGGATCCCTTTTCGGTCCCCGTCGCGGCCGAAACGGCGCGGCGGAGGGGGAATACCTCGACACCTCGGGATAACGCGTCATAGAGGGGCCCTATGGACGAGAGGACGCATACACGCGAATGCACGCCCACGTTTATCGTGCTTTTTCTTTTCTTCCTTTCTCTCGCTTTATTTTACCTCTAAATCTCCCCCTGCCTTTCTGCTTTCCTTCCGTTTCAACGCCCTTGTGATATAGCTCTGAATGCCTTTGAATGAAGTACATTATATACGTGAACAGAACATTGTGTTAATTTCTAGTAATTATGATGCATTGCATTTATGTGTAATTTTATGATCCGTTTTTTAATTGTTATATACTTTTTTATGGTATTGTTCAACTCAATTAGCATCTCTTAAGAAGAATTTCTAATACTATTTCTGTTTTTGCAAATCTAAGAATCTTATTACGTCATTATTATAATAACGTTTATATATAAAATGTAACGTTACGTTTGTACCCAATTTTCCTTGATGATAATTGATCGTGTTCAAGTTAGATGTAACGTGAATGTAATAGGACAACGTAATTGCATGATACATATTTCGCTGCGCTCCAGCATTGAAAGGGCAATGTGTGCGCAGTTTACTCGCGCGGTTCACTTGCGGCGAACAGTGGCAAATTCCAAATCGTATATCTTGCGTTCTCCAGTCACGAGGAGGAGGCAGGAGGAGATGGTGAGAGGGGAATCGCTCCTGCGGAGGTAGGGGGGTGACTACCTCCGTTCGGCCGAATGTCAAGGGGGGCAGTTTGTAGAAGTGACGCGACCGTGATGTCAACGAATATTTATTTAATTGGCTGCTCGCCGGCGAACGCTGCCGCGCTGTGTTATGCGGGAGCGATCTTGGTGGTGCGCGTACGGAAGAAAGTCTCCCCGGCCAAGATCCTCGAGGAGGACAAGGCGAGCGTCGAGCGAGTGAAGGACTCGTTATTACGCACCGACACATTCTTGGTCTTGCAGTTTAATGTGCAAATAGATTGATGTGCATTTTATAGATTTAAAAGGACATTGCGGCCATTTGGATTTGGAAATATTTTGATCCATCAAGCGAAAGATTTCTGTCGATAAAGTAATATTAGTAATATTATTCGCATTTTTTTTTTTTAAGGTTTTTTCAAAATTTCTAGTCGAAAGACTTGACATTGTCAACATGACTAGGATGCATTAGTCGATAAGATTAATTATGTAATGTATTCACATAAACACTTGTTATTTGGATAAGAAATTGAAAATTAAATCTCTCTAATTATACCTTATAGGAAGTCCAAGCATTTTAATGAAGAAATTGATACTGATATGTCAAATTATACAATTTGGCAGATATAATTTATAAGTCTCCGCTGCTGTTTCTAATTTACAATTAGATAAACTTCTATCGTTCTTTAATTTTATTTTTCTACACCTTTATTGCCATATATGACTAGCACACTGTTCGCACATGTGTCAGTAGTATATCCATTTACTCAGTGTGCTCATCGAGTTGTGTGCTACGCGTGCGGTGAATGTTGGGACTATAGCGTATAATATAGATTTATGTCATGGATAGCTGAGTAAGAGTCTAATGGAGCTAAAGATCGAAGAGACGGCTAAAGCGAAGGAGCTGCGAGAGGGGGCAGGGGCGGATTTAACGGATTTCAACGATTATGACCTGCATTGAAAAATCGATACCTATCAGCGATATAATTGAAGCAACTGCGCGATTTAACGCAACGTCCGGCAACCATATGACTCCAATAATTTTCTTTGTTAGATTTCTGTCATGTATCATACATTATGGTATACCTATTGCACATTGTTATAAATTTGTTTATTGGTATTTTAAACGTAAACGTTTTGCAATAAGTCACTTAATCGGGTATTCTGCCAACCATAAAAAACCGGACATTCGAGCTATATACTTGCCAGATTCACACATTTTCAATTTTCATAACAATTACATATGAGCAACCCATCGAAATCTATCTTAGGACGCATTCTACATTTAAAAATTGACGGAAGCATGTAACGACTTGTCTAATAGGTGATAAATATTTGACTCGAGATGCTCGAAACGTCGGTCGTGCCTATCCGCAAGTATACTAGCGAACGGAGCCCGGGTCTCACGCTTTTCGACATGTCCCGGTGCGTCGCGCGTTTCGTTGAACGCGAAAGGAGACTGCCGGATGTAACTTATTAGCAAGTTGAACACATGCGGGAAGGCTATCGAAAGCCTACCGCGAACGGTATACCTGGACGATGAGTATGTGCGCCCCTGGGAAGGGGGCACGTTGGGGTACGCGGCCAACGTGCGGGGGAGTGGGGGGCCGAGGGGGGAACGCGGGGGAATATCGGCGAGGGATGGGGCAGACAGCGAGGAGGAGAGAACGGGGGGAAGGAGGAAGGGGAAGAGGGGAAGGTCGATGGACGTCGACGAGGGGGAGGAGAGCGGAAGGAGCGCGCAACTCTCCTCTCCTCGAGGAGTCCGCATCGGCCGAGTGATTTGTGAAGACGCTCCCGCGGCTGTAATCACGTGGGATCTTGTGGCGCTGTCTCTCCCGAGGGAGCGAGAGGACATGATGTGACGCGCGACGGGACGGAGCCGAGCCGACGGATTCTTATTGTTATTATGTGGGGAGTGACGTCCCACGATCCTTGGCATGTTTATGCGTCCAGATTCGAGGCGGCCTTGGATGCATTGCCGAGGCAGGAGAGGCGAATCAAAGCACCCGAGTCAGTCCTCACGAGGCACCCGTCTTCTTCGAGTCTCTCTCCTTGTTTTAAACCTACCCTCGGGAGACTTCCCTCCGCGCGCCGGATATACGAGCCAGACTCCGCGCTCGCGCGCGCACACACGGTTCTGCTCTCTCGTCGCGGGCTGTCATGTCCATCGTCCCGCGCGTGATATCCTCTTGGCAGCATATATTGACAGACGCGAAACAACAAGCTACTTGCATTTCGAATGTGTATTTAAAATATCAATTGAATGAATTCTATTTTATATTTTTATATCTCAATTCAATTCAAGAATATTACCTAACAAAATTTAGTTATTAAGAGCACTTTGCGCTTTAAAATCTTAAACAAAGTTATTTTATTTCATCTTATCAGCGGCGGATTCTATTCGTGCACGACGCAACTATATATCCCCCATGCTCGTCGCGATGTCGACCTGCTACCACAAAAATTATCTAACGAACGCTGTCCGCGCTCGCGGCTGGTTATCGGAGCCGGTCATACCGAGTACCAATAAACACAGGCCGCAGGCCGAGTACCAATAAACGGGCCTGTGTCAAGCGAGACGCGAAAATAAACGGTCGTATTTGCCGTTAGGGGTGTGTTTATGACGTGCTTGTTTGCAGATGTTACATTATAAAGAAGCTGCGCGACGGCGGTGGCGGCGGTGGCGGCGGTGACGGCGGTGGCGGTGGTGACGACGGCGGCGGCGGGCACGAGCCCCGAGCCCCGAGTACACCGTCGAAGAGCGGTGGCGAGCGCGCTGGTGGCGTATCTGGGCGTGGCAAGGCCGCAGGGCGCCTCCGTTGGGAATAAATTATCTCGTGGGCTCTCCTCCGAGCGGGCGCACCCCGGTTATTATTGCCTAATAGACTGCCAAACAAACGGTTCACGCCCACCCTCCAATAACGTCGTGATTAAATTGTCCGCCGGTGCCGACAAAAGCCCGTGACCGATCCTACCTCGGCGCGCGGCGGCGACGGCGGAGGTAGCCACCGGTTGAGGATCGCTGGCCTCGTATAGCTCGTAGGTTGTCGTACGTCCTTCCTCCACCCTTCGTCCATCCATCTCTCGCTCTCTCGCGCGTCCCTTCTCTCCCGTCTCTCTGTTTCTCTGTCCCCCCCGTCCCCGTCCCCGTCCCCCGCCCCCTCGTCACGGGCATCAAAGCGATGTCTCGTTTACACGGCCGTCCCGCGATACTTTATGCTTTAATGTCCGCACACGTTGTCGCTTGCGCGTCCGGACGAGCCCTCGGTTGGAGCACGCGGATATCATTCGGTATGCCTCAGGCCAATCAAACCAGCTTACGCTCGCTCGATGTTATGCGCGAATGGGCTATAACACTCGCGTTTTATATTATATTATATAACGTCGTATTCTCGCTTTAACGTCCAATGTAAATATGCGGCTTGCGGGCTTTCCGATGATTTTTCATGAACGTCACTCTTTTGGAAAGAGAATTCGCCCGCGACTTGTAATATATCGAACGTCACGAGTCATGACCGACAATTATACAGCTTGCGTTCATCAGTATCCGCGAGATATGCCAATTATGTTGTGTTTTGTCATCAAAGTAGATTCCTCTGTTTATTTTTGCAGATTTTTTGCCTCTTCGGAAACTGATTAAAAAAATAAAAAATAAAAAATGCGCTACGTAAATCGAGCGCCCCGTGTCTCCTTAGTGGCGGACAATTCGACGCCGCGATCAGTTTTATTTGTACTACCCTGCCGTGTCCTCGGCATGCTATCGTTTTAGCAATGTAATTGATCTTTTACGGACAATAGTGTACTTCCTTTTCTTACGGTTTTACTAACTACTCTCCGCTGTCGTGCGGAACGCTCAGTAAATCTTTTTCAATGGCGCCGAAAGAACCGCGCCGCTCGCTATACGACAGTCTCGGTATTACAGTGGGCCAACCGGGCATTTGTATATCGAGAAGATAGGAGGAATTAATTAGAGATATCGGCGGTATCTCTCCGCGTCATTAGCAGGCGCGGTTGTGTGCCGCTCGATGTATATACAAGTATGCATGTAGCCTCGCATGACCGAGACTCTTTAGCAAATCTCACTTTAGGTGCCGGGTCACCTCGGGGCACGATGCTTTTTTTTCGAAGACTCCCTCGTTGCGTGTAACTGACATCCTCCAATTTACGTCTATTCTTTATTCTTGCTTGTATTCACGTCGACAGCTCATGGGATAAACTCAGTATATTGAAGAGCCTTCATATATCTATCAATATATCGAGACGAAGGCTAGGGTTTTACGATAAAATATTATTTAATAAATTAGCACTTTTTTATTCAAACTATTATTTCATTCGATAATGTGTCTATCATATTCGAACGTAATACGAAAAGTTACATCTTTTACAACTAAAGATAAATTAAACTATCTTTTTGTTGTAATTACTATCGGAATGTTATATCTATATATTGTGCATTAATTCTTCTAGAAAAAAATTACTTGGTTGTAATTTGAAGCGTGGGCTATCTTTATGTATTAATTTTTATTTTGTATATCGATTATATGGAATGTTTTTTGTTTCAAATATACATATATGTAATATATCATTTATTAAAAATTACACTTTTTGCTATAATAGATATGAAACCACATGTTCTCTAAGCTGCTGTTATATAAATAATTTCTTATAATAATATATCTTTCGAAATTCTGCATTGTACGCACGTAATCGAGATGGATATATTTATTAATAATTTTGTAAGCGTAGATCCTCGAACGGTGTCGTTCCCGCTTAATGCCGATGCCGTTGGGTGTGATTTGAGAGTCATTGCAAGCGAGACTAACTGGGCTGTAAATCTCGCCTGGCCGACCGAATAGGCGGGTACCGATTACCATAGACATGCCACGCGTTGATTATAAACATAATTAAAAACAACAACAGCCGTCCTCCCGTCCCTTTAACGTATGCAACTGGCTCGTGGACGTCGTCGATGCTGGTGGTCCTGTGGGTTTGACCGCGGTTGCTCCGGCCTAGGAAGTTTCGACCGTATTTCAACGATGACTATCGATCGTTATTGTCGACCGATCGATAAGACCCGGAACAATACTTTCGAATGTTGCGTCGCAAAAAATAGTTCTGGAAAGTGAAATATGGGTTTCAGAGGAAAAAATCTCTGGCCCATAATGGACACAATGTTTATTGGCGTCCTATTAGACTTGCTAAAAATCATTATTTTCTTGTTTTAATAGCACGTTGACTTTATGCATTAATTATGCATTAATTCTTGAAAACAATTGTTTGGTTGTAATTTGAAATACGGGCCAGATCTTTATTTATTTATTTTTATTTTATATATCGATCATATGGAATGTCTTTTATTTCAGACACAGACTCGCAGTAGAGCAGAGAAAAGCAGAGCTTGTCGGTGCATAACAAGATATGGGTCCTCTTTGGTAAGATTATTTTATGTCTGTGATTATATATATTGTTATGATTCTTATCTTTATTGAAAGATACGTGTGATGTAAAAATCTCTGATTGAATATATATTGTGGCACATAACATTAGGGTTGCACATTAGATTCGGTATGGCGTATAATAAGATGTGTTAAGTATGGCCGAATTATCGCGTTTTAGAATCGTTTTAAAAATTCGTCGTGTCCGTAAAATCGTATCTCTGTTTCCGTGGAATAAAATAGCGTATTTATAAGTGCGGCTCGTCCGCGACGGGAACACGGAGTCGCTATGTAAATTCAGTACATCAAAACCAGGCTGAAATTATAAATACCTGCGGCTTGCAGGGCGCTTTAAAAGAACCCAATTTGGATTCTAACGGGTATAATATTTCAGCTCTCCATTTCACATAAAGATCTTTATCCGATCGGTTATTTTTCCTGAAACCCCGAAAGTTCGACGACGATAAGCAACCACTTGTAGGTAGTTTCTGGAAGTTTTTCTGGAAGAATGTCGCTGAGATATTTTTGGGCCCTCGCATTTTCATCTCAGCGTACGCTTTTTCTCCATATCTTCACATATTAAATGTAACAATAAATGATTGTGACAAATTTCATGACGTCTCAGACGAATTGTTCATTCAAAATATATTGATTGGCTATATTTTTATTTTTACGATTAATTAACGTAAATATTTTTTTTTGTATATAATAATATTGGGACTGGTTTATTAATTTTATTGAAATCACCGAGCTGCATCTTGGCCTGTTGCGACATACATTTGATTAAATTTTTGGCGTTCGAGATATTTTGTTAAAGGATTTATAATTGGAAAGCCATGCTATACGAAATGAGAAAGAACGAGATTCACATTGCTGAACTCTCGGAGCGCAGCAACGATCCCAACAAATTTGCACCTCTAATCGCACTTCACGATAGGAGTATAATGAGGGCATGATGCGAGCCGAGTTGGTGGATGAAGGAGTCCGAGTATAGCAAGGATTCCGATTGGATCTCTCCGCCCAGCAAGGGCGAGAGGCTGGGTTTCACCTTTAACCCTTTACTCTCATGTTCTTCCTCTTCTTTTCTTTCGCCTGCCCTTCGTCTGCCAGTCCTTCGTTCTTCTTCTGTTAGTCTTACATTGTCGTTGTTATTTTGTGCTTTGTTTATCTTCGTTACAATATTATTACTTGTTTTTGCGTATTTTTTACTTCTATAGAAATGTTTAATGACTTTCTTATAAAAATATTTAATAGTATTTAACGTCGTTAATTATTTATTATTGCTTATATTTACATTTAAAATACCTATTAATGCAGTCATGGCTAAATATATGAATCGTACAAGTATTGATAAATCATTGATGTTTAAATAATAAAATAGCAAGAAGAACAAGAATACGACACGATTCCTAACGATATTTGTAAACTTTTAATAGTATTTTTATCCATGGGTAATAATTCTATTCGCGCTTGTATGGTTTTATAGCTATGCGGATGTTCATAACTAAGAAGTAATGTCGGCATTAAACAGCTTGTATGCTATAAACATCATTAAGCTAGCGTGTATATCCAGTTCTAAAGATATCAAACGTTATTAAGTTTAACGCAACTAGCTATTTCAAGCTAGATTAGTTTAATATCCGATCGTAAAATTTTCGCCAGGCGTAACGAATCTTTATTAGAGTCCCGATACTTGTCGCGCCGCGTCAATGGACTTTATAATGTACGAAACGCTACCGTCCGTTACTCCCGTTTCTTCGAAAAAGAGCGCCCGGGTCCCGTCCTTTCGACTCATAATTGATAGAGTGGTAAAATGGCGAGGAGGCAAACTTTCTCCGAGGAAGGTGAATCATTTTATGCGTGCACACGCACACGGGGCACACCGCGGCCGCACATCCTCGCCGCCGTCTTAATATGCCCCATAAAGGCAACGCGCGCGGTAATAATAAAGTGATAATAAAACGAAAAGTAATACCCAATCGTCTTGCGGACACGCCACAGGGAGTTTATTACATTCTGCCATATTATATGCAAGCGAGGCTACAATACATCCGCGCTGATTTTATGGGCTTGAGACATGAAGCCTTTATTCGTAACGTCATTCTCTCTCTCTCTGCCCGACATTTTCTACGGCTTTATGGCCGATAAAGAATATAGCGAGTTAAAAATAAGATAGAGTCAAGTTTATCATTTATAGTATGCGGCGTTTCCTCAGCGGTATTTCATGATAAAGTGGGCTGTTACACTCGCCACTACTTTGTAGTGCAAGATTGGATCTCTCAGAAAGAGTGAATTATTTATTGCTGGAATAAATAAGCGATGCAACGTGTATACGCGCACAGATATCCCCGATTTCTGATGGAAACACGGGCTATCGGTTAAAAGCTGTATATAGCTACGGAAAAGTATAAAACTAATCGTTTCGCGCGCTTATCTAAGAGAATGCAGTGGATTGTTTCTTGTAGGGCCACACAAATATTTGGTGATACCATACATTTACAATTATGGTGATACCACATACGGTCATTTACAAAATGCGCCAAGCTTCATACATTTATAATTGTGCGGTTATTTATTAAAATTGTTACGAACACTTAAATATGAACTGAAATGTTAACTGAATACGTAAATAATTACAGCAATTTTAATCAAACCATTCATCGTACGTTATATAATCTGCACATTTGTCTCGCTATAACAAGGCGCTATAAGCAATCAAATGATTATAAAGTTGCAAAATGGAATTCGTGTGCAAATTGGAAAAAAACTCATGACATCTATCGCTACATTTCCAACGCTCGTTACTTCTCGTGAATATTTATTACATATTTGAGCTTAATTTGAAATCAGAGGGAATATCATAACGGAAAATAATTAGCGAGTTACCTCGAAGAATAAGCTATAAAAGGTTCATTTACGGTATAAATAAAGTACGCAAATTATATGCATGCGATCCGTGAAAAACTTTTGAAATAAGCTCATTCCGTTTAACTTAAGTATATTTTAAGAAGATATAAGTACGAAAATACGTACGATGATCTGATTTCGACGGTAGCGCAAACAGGCGGGACACACCCGGTCGATTCTCTCGGCGTGTCTTTACATTGTAACCGCGAACGACCGGGAAATTACCGGCGTAAGCAGCACATGAAACGGCTAATATTAAACCGCATATATAGCCAGCACGGAGTGGTGTATAAAGTGACGAAGTAAGAAAACCAGAGGTGGTCCTCTGGATCGCAGGAGGAGGATGGTCGCGTAAGGTGCACCGGCATGCCTCGATCGTAATTCATCGGCGAACAACGTCTTTGCGGCAGATTTTAATTTTAACGGCCGAGTTTCGGGGTCGTTTATGGGCCTAGTGTATAATTTTATCGTGCCTGCCGATCTGGCCGCGCGTCGCCGAGCCAAATATTGTCCCATCGAGGCACGGCGGAGTCTCATCTCTCTGAGTCTCTTTCTCTCTCTCTTTTATAAGGCGGCGGCGGGGTGGTGGCGTTGAGAGCACGGGGATGCGAGATCCCCGCACGCCTTGGACTCGCGTGTGCGTAGCAAACGCATATCCAAACTTGCACGATCGGGCATGTACAAACGCATGCGAAAAATACCGACGCGCGTACGTGGCGCGCACACGCGTGCGTGCGTGTGCGTGTGGCGTCGCTTCACGAACCGATATACGTGTCTCTCGTGCGTCGTGTCCACTCGAAGGAAATCTATACCTCGGCGGAGGTGAAGGCACCTTTATAGATTTGTAGAAAGTTGTAAATCAAACGTTAATGGGAACCCCGTGTCAGGCATAAAGAGCTTGAAACAACGACGCATAACGATAAAGATAAAGGTTCGAGAGCATAAAGGGTGTCATGGACCCCGGTCCTGCTACATTGCTCATGGGCTTTTATAGCCGTGACAATGGTGGACCAGTTTGTAAGTATGAAAATTCGAAAAGTTTCGAGTGACGCTAGTTAGCACAGACTTTTATGTGCATCTTAATTTTCTATACTTCACACGCATTACATATAAATAGACATATATAATTATCCGACTCGAAAATCTTAACGTATCGATATTTGATCACTTGAACTTGAAAAATATATTTATATATTTTATTTATGTATACTTATACACATATGTATATCCTCTTATGGAAAATATGTGCGTTAAGATAAGTTATAAATAGATAAGGATATTTTACTGTTTGGCCCGTTACGATAATATAAAGTCACATTATGAACTTTCCAAGATAACATTCAGAGACTAAAAGATGGTTACTACCACGAGGCAAGATCGTGAAACCGCAGATTATTCATTAAGTTCGACAGTAAACCATTCTCCGTCATCACTGGGAGATTCCTTCCAGCGAAAGATAATAAACAGAAAGCATTTGCGCGAGTGCATCCAGTGATTCTCGCGGGTAGCTGTTTAAACACGGGAGCGATCTGTTCGCACATATCTGGAAAATGCAATTTGATATCTCAGGCATTTGTACGTTGTTGAGCATGAAATACAACCGCGCCAAGTCTACCATCAACACATTCTCTCTAATTTTTTAGCTCGCTCTTTATTAGTAACTTCGGAATACGTCTCTACCGTGGCTAATCTCAAATGCCTGTAGTTGATCATATTCTAACAAATTAATTAAGAACGTCGAGTGGCAAATTCATTTGCTCCAACGTTGGACACTCGATATTAAGCGATCCTATCGAAAAGGACCGCGGAATTACGGATTTATCTGTGCTTCGTTCACATATGGCGGGGAATTAACGTCGCCGACGTTCTGTCGTAACTCGTCTCGCTTCCCTGAAAGATAGCACGTAAAAAGGACCCGGTGCGCGTGTATATATACAGGCGTTGTTCAAACAGACAAACGATCGACAAGTATACGTGCCCGGAAGATGCTCGTTTTCGTCGTGGCGTGGAAGCATGGCAGTGACCGGCGCGGTTATAAGACAAGATACATCGGAGGCATATTATGTGCCGCGGTGGTATCTGCCTGCCGCCTGTGTCTGGTGCGTTTTGCACGTCATAATATTTGGAATTGCCGGAGAGAACGCTGGCAGGCTCGTCTTAACGGGTCGCTTCCTCGCTGCTCGCCCGGCACAATCGCCTATTGTACGAAACGCGCGCAAATTTGGCTTCGCCGTCGCCAGTCGATCGATCTTGTCGGACGCGTTGGTGATCTCGTGAAATTAATTCTCTGCGAACGTGATAAAATTTCCAGTCGCGTCTGCGAAATTACGGTTCTAATCTTCCACGATATTTCTCACTGATAAAATCACAATTAAAATTATATATATCCTTATTTTGGGAACATCGCATAAAATAAAAAAAATTGAGAGGAATATAAGAATCTTTATGACTTGTTTCCTAATAAAGATCGAGCCGGTCGCGGTCGTGATCTTGAAAGGAACTCCCTTGTCGCGGGTGCAACGTATTTTGCCACGAACGTTGACCGCGCGCACGTGTCGCCGATCGGGAATATCCGTTTCTTCCCTAGACAGAGCGTAGAAAAATCTTTTCGATGGAAACAGAGGGAAAGAAACTGGCAGAATGCTCTCCTCTATGGGGTCTGGATCGGCTTAGTTCACGGCAACCTGCGGCGTTCTCGCCCCCTTTTGCACGATGCTCTGTCTCTCTCTCTCCCTCGTATTTCTTTCCCGGCGTGTCTTTCATCCTTTTTCCGTCTCTCATCCTCTTGCCATAACGTTATATATGCCGATGAACAAGGTGAGGTAGCGCAAAAAGCGAAGCGTCGCTTATGCTCGAGCTGTACCGTCTCTCGTCTCATTCTCCCCTTTTCTGCCCTTTCGCTTTCTCTTTCTCTCGCTTCATCACCGTTCCGTTCTTTTGCGGGAGCTCTCCATTCAACGGCTGTTCGCGAGTTCAGTCTTCGTGACGATTTTTCAGAAGAAATCCAAACGCCGTTTAGGGAATCTTGGCGAACGGCCAAGTCCACTCGATGGCCGCTACTATGTTGGTTCCGCTCAGACACACATATGCTCGGCACGATCGACATATATACACGCGCGACGCGTACTCTGGATTATACATATAGCGAGAGACGCATATTTCGCGGGTTTAGATGTCGCACTCTCTCTTCGGCGTTTTATTGTATCTTCTCAACACAGAGCCTTGCCAAGAAAGATGTTTTTAAATTCTCACGCGGTGTGAATTGTTCAATGAAGGATTTCCAATTTACACAAGTGACGTGACAGAATTCAATATAAAAACATCATTTCAACGACAACCGTAAAACCTTAATTAATGATTTTAATAATAAGTAACGTATCAATAATCAACATAATGATATTAATATTTGTTAATATCGTTAGTCTCTGTCTTTAATAAAAATTACTATCTCGAATGATATATCGCGTCGTGGGCGTGTGCGCATTAAATCTCGAATCAGGCCATTAATACCAGTAACAATCATTTCGCCGAGAAATAAGGCGCGCCGTCTCAGGGATATCGATTTACCAGAGAATGGGAATTGACCGTAGCTCTGATAATTGTACCGGGATAAGAAAAAGACTG
>NW_020221739.1:756451-813002 GCF_003070985.1 Temnothorax curvispinosus
TTTATTATTGCAAAAATAATAGAGACAGTGATTGATAAACGATGTACAACATTTATTCACATATTACATTGTTTATTTGTCCATTCGTATAAAAAATATATTTAGTTACTGCTTTTTTTTCTGTATGATGTTTAATCATACAGAAGTTTGCTTGTGAAATTTTATTTTATTTTATTATTGCAAAACAATGTAATGTGTGAATAAATGTTGCATATCGTTTATCAATCACTGTCTATTATTTTTGCAATAATAAAATAAAATAAAATTCCACAAGCAAGCTTTGTGGAATTTTTAGATGTTTTATACAAGATACGTGAAATACGTGTAAAACGTATTATTAGCGTCGTTGTAGACTCCAGCATTGTATTATCTAGACGTACTCCTGATCGGGCATTTTAAAGTCGATAAATCACAATTAATTAGCGGGACGTAATGATGCGGCATGTCCTCGCAATTGGTATGAGCTAACGCTGTGTTGGTAGGTATGCATGAGTATATACATACATTGGGCCCGGAGTACGCGTCGAGCACACTCGCTGAGTATCCACGCTTAAATGTATACGAATCTATACTGTTCGCGCGCGTGTATTCAACGGGAAAGAAATTACGGATACAAATTTGCTTGCTATACACTTGCAGAACTCTCCACTGATCGGCTAAATAATTTTATATAAATAATATAAAATATCCGCTAAGTGTTTCTCCGTGTTTAATGATCTGCAGACTATGTATTTATAACCAGCGCCAAACAGGAACAAAATGAAGAAACAATATATTTGGTTTTGGTACCCAGCCTGAAATGATTAATCGAATCGAAGTCGATTTGATACCGATGCATCGATGAATGGTCGCTGTCAAATATTAATTGATTTTTGTCACCTTTGACTTCATTATAATTGTTTTTATTCTAATTGAGCAATTGTGATTATTTCTATTAGATTTCTATTGTCTTTTGTCCTCTTCCTCCAAATATATATCGAATACACAGTATACATGTATATACCGTGTTTTTCAATTTTGCATCAATTCGAACTGGTCGAAAGACAATAAAAATCTTATAATTAAGTGAGAAAGACACAGAGCCGTAACAAGGTGTTATTGTTTTAATTTTTAACTAGTATGTAAAGTTGTCTAACTTCGATCTAATTAAAGATTAAAACAACAATACCTAGTTACGGCTCCGTGCCTTTTTTCATTAATTATTGATTTTTAATCATTCGAGCCTTTTAAAATTACTTACAGAAAATATTTATAATTGCTCAATTAACATAAAAATAACTATGACGAAATCGAAGATGACAGAAATATCAACCAGCATTATTCGACATCGACCATTCATCGACATCAAATCGACTTCAATTTGATTAATCATTTCTGACTGGGAGTTTATCGCTAATCTTCTGATAATGTAACTCCCATAGATAGATAAGCGAAGGTAGAAGAATCATTTTCCGATACACGCCTTTTATGTTTCGGGCTTTGGGCTTTTGAAAGCGTCGGAATAACCGTAATTGTAGCCGCGTCCGAGTTGGATAACATAGTCATGAGAGTCGACGGGGTATATACGACACACTCGAGCAACCGCAAACAGCTCGATTCCTTTTGTCCGGCTGTCCGGACTGAAAATAATGGTTTAACTATTCGATAGGACAGAGGCACCGCGAGAGGGAAAGTAAAGGGGAGGAACGGCGGCGCGGAACAAGGAGAGCGGGCACAGCCTCGCCACGCCGCGGCAGAGGTGTTAATACAGAGGTCGATCTCTGGGAGTCGCCTACTACCAGTTTCATGCAATATGCGCATGTTTAACTGACCAAAGCTCTGTATCGCCCCGGCCTTGTTCCCTCCTTTTCACGGTATGGAGCGTGCACTCGCCGACGAGAGAGAGAGAGAGAGAGGGGCAGGGGGAATTTCGTCTGTCGAAGGCGAGTGCATTGGTATCGTGCTGAGGCTCGTTTTATTTATACGTCGTACTTCAATTCGGCAGCGACCGCTATGGTTCCAACCAGGTTGGGCAACCGAGGTAGTTACTGGCGATCTACCGAGTAAATATCGAGCCGAACTTCGGTCTCGTCGGAAGCAGGGAGAAGCGTCGAGTTCTCTTATTCTCTATCTCTAACACCTTCACGCTATCGCCTATCTCTCATTGTCAAATAAATATCGTTTCTATAATTATAATATTTATTGTATTCGATCTCCGTAGGTTTAATAGAACCGATATAACTGATTAAATATTCACAACTTTATTACAGGATCCAAATAACATGTTTTTTTTTATTTTCGTTATTTCACTTTAAAGAAAAAAAAAGTAATGTATTTTCAGTGCAAATTATTCTGAGATATAAAAATGCTAAAGGAAACTTTCAATTGAAGTGAATAGAACCAGAGTGCCAGCCGCGCAACTAATTCGAGCGCGCGTTTAATCGAATTTTTGTTAAACCTCCCCCGCCCCGCCAGAGCGGGCCGGCCATAGCCAAGCGACAATTACTACGGGCAACGCCGTACGGGCGAGGGGCGCGCTGATTCCGGTACGTCAAAGATGGGTATTTGTATACTTTAGCCCGTGTGTACTTGCCGTGGCTGGTGAGTCGAGTTCTATAGACCCAGGGGGGAGGAGGATGGGTGGGTACGGGTCGTCGGTAGCGGGACGTTCGGGTCAACTTTGTTTGCATTGGCCGTGCATGTTCTGTCGACTAGGGGGAAGACCGCTTCTTGATGCAAACTGCCCATTTGCAACTACAATCATCTCCACGTCGAATCGCGCGTCGGTCCTGGCCAGGTCCAACCTGATCGAGCACGGTCCACGCCAACGGCCCCGTGGACCTATCCCCGATTGGCGTGTGGGCATATAACGCGGAGGTCGGCCGGGGATGTGTCTAGTGTATAAACCGACGTACATAGCTGGTGCAACGGTGCTTCAGTTGCTGCATAACAGAGTGAAAACAACGACCGACCGGGAACCAAAGGCTATACTAACGGACCGGACCGATCATGTAACCATCCTCCTGGCGCTTTCGTACCTCGAGGTATAGCGCCCTGAGGCCGCGTACGTGAATTCAACGCCGTTCCCGGCTGCATCTCACCTCGCTCGTATTTTGACATCTCTCTCGTATTATTCGATTCGTCGCGGTTTTTTGAGCGGTCTGTTATTTCGCGCTCGCGCCCAAAGGCGATGAATCGGTCGGACGATGGATAGATCGGCGCGAATTATTTCGTTCAAACATTACTGTCTTGCACAAGTTTTATGAAATTCGGAATGTGACAATAGAATTGTGCCTTGAAAAATGTAGCTGTGTACTTAAAAAAAAAATAATTTAATTTTTATTTCGCAAATTGTTTATATTGCAATTTCTAGAAAATAACAAATGTATTGAATTAGTTTTGGAGTTTATGATTAAAAAGAAAGACGTAATATTTATCTTTAAAAATATATATAGGAGAACTGTCAAAGATGAACAAAAGTTGAAAGAAATATTTTATGATACAGCTAAAATTCTTTTCAACGAAGAATTTATATTTCGGGAATGAGTCAACGGGAAAATATTTAGATTCCTAGAAAAATGTCCGAGCGCGAATCTTCCCTATTCATCTAGGTTTCGTCGCGACGTCTTTCTGGTGCCGTCTGCCGCCTGCTAAGAAGACCGGGATGTGTTTCACCTGTTGCACGAATAGTCCAGGTAGCGATCCCTAGAAAGCAGCACGTCGACACGGCGGCGATCCCGACGGCCGAAAATGGCACGGACTCCGACTGAGTGGCATATAATAACGCGCTTCTGGATACGCTCTCGGATGCCGGTGCGCGTCCTCATTAGGGGATATGATAGATGCGGCGGCAGATAGTAGCCGCATGCCTCCTACAATATATATTCGTCGGCGAGGATGGAGTTCGGGGGAGTGAGGAAGGAACGAGGACTCACCTCCTTCCATTTCCAGCCCGAACCCCGCGCGCGGACGGTTCTTCTTCGTCGCTCCTTCCTCCCCGCGGCTTCTCGCGGGGCTACCGGTCGGATGGCAGAGGCAGCGGCAATACGATTCCGCGTCCACGAGAGCGTCGACATTTCCATAATATTCAAATGTATAAAAGCGCGGGACTGAAGCCGTTGGAGAATGAAAAAGGTAGAGGCAGCGCGCCCAGCGAAGAAAAGAGATTCGTCGATACGAGAAGGACAGAGGCGGACGGAGGGAGGAAGGAAGAAAGAAAGGAAGAGACCGGGAGGAAAAAGACAGAAGAGAAGCAAGGGAAGAAAGGGACGAGAGCGAGAAAGGTTGAGAGAAGGGAAAGGAAGAAATGAGTAGAGAGGGCTAGAAGAGTGAAAGAACGAGCGGGGGAAAGAGGGGAAGCGGGTACGAAGTGGCGAAGAGGAATTGGGAGGTGCGGTGTGCGGTACGCACGACGTGGTATGCCGTGGCTCTTCGGCGTGGCCATGCCGCGGTACCGGCCTGCGGACCAGCGGACCTCGGCACGGCGCGGCGCGGCTCAGCTCGGCGTGGCGCGACGCGGCGCGGTGTGCCACGCCGTGGTGTTGCCGGCTGACATATTTATCGGCGGCCGCGCCACCTGCAACCGGCTCCGCGGCATCCGTACAGAGCGGTGTTTTGCCCATTTGTATCCCCGATTCGCCGCCCGGCCGATCCAACGACAGCCCAGTTTATCCGTTCTCGCTCTATCGCGCTTCTCTTTGCCTCCTTCGTCCCCGTCGCTCTCACACCTTTCTTTCAACCTCGTCTCCTCCTCCTCTTCCCTCCTCCTCTGCTGCCGCGCTTTCTGTCTCCGCTCCCGCTATCACTGTCCGCGCAATGCCGCTAAAGCGGCCGAGGGTTGTTCTTTCCGACGTCGAGCAGCAGAAACCAACTAGAGAGATGACATATTAGCTATTGGTTACCAGCCACCGCGATGGTCTTATCTTTTCTGCATTATAATCTTCATACACAACAAGAATTCGTGATGATAAGCTATGAAGAGACTAATCGATGGTCAAGCTATTTAAAATAATCGATAAAAGTAAAAGAATTAGTAAATTACTCATGATAAACGCAAAAAGTTATATTTTTAGTTCCTGATTGATTTTCAGTCAGACGTAATAGCTAGAATATCTCGAATTTTGACTGGAAATAAACTATTAATTTACTATTTCGCGATTTAGTTATTGGTTAAGACATTTTTTCTGGCAGCGTTTTTTATTAAAAGCTAAAATTCTATTTCTATTTTTTGGACCAATAACTCTATCCAAGTTAAGAATGAGCAAAAAATATCGGCTTAATGTATTAAATACATTTTCTTTTGTATATCTTTAAATGTTTATAGCATAGAGCGATAGAAAAATGTGCACATTAAAATATTATGATACTTTTTGTATAACATGATGAATCGTGCTGTTCAAGCCGTTAAAAAAGTTAGCCGTTACAACGAGGCCAGGGAATACGCAAGAACGAAGCTTACAATGCGCGTATAAATAAATGGATTAGTTGCGCGAAGGTTAATCCGTGCTCTTCCAGTACACAGTGCGCGAGCAACGGGAAGATGATGTACCGCATGCCAGCATGTCGCGCAGCGACGACGTTTACTGTGCGCACCGTTAGTATCAGTGACGATCATAAATTTCAGTGTATTCGAGCAGTTATAATTCTCCTCTTCTCGATATACGTGTCCCCCTTTCTTCTCCTCGGTCAGCCGAAGGAACGGTATACTATACTATGATGTATGTATGTATCTCGCGGCCCTAAACGGCCCATTGTTCGCGACATCGTCTTGACGAATTTGTACATAACGGCAGCACTCGGGCTTTATATCCACGGCCTTAACGATGACAAAAGGAGAAATTGTCCCGACAGAAACGGATAGCAGTTTCAAAGAATTTATTCGCGATTAATTTATTTTGTGAAACAAATAACACTTTTAATTGATTACTATCGTGCAATATCGTTCATGTCTTAACAAACTTCCTGTTCTTATAATAACTAATTTGTTGAAAATAATAAACATTAAACGCATTATTATAATTGTATTAGGTAATAAAAAAAGGTAACGGCAATATATATGTGCTACTATCCACGTACAAATAAATCTTACTCTGATTTTATAAATGATCATCGAGTGCGTCTTAACAGATTGCTTTGAACTGACCAGCACGCGGATGCCGCGACTGAATTCCCTTTCTTCTTTATTCGAAGCCGCCCGATTCAAGCGGATATTGTTTGATTCTAAAATAATAGCTCACCGTAGGACATCGTAACATGAAGGATTCCGTGGAATTTCGCGACTCCCAACCTTCTCGAACGGTCCGCTGGCCAGGACCAAATCTTCCTCCCCAAACTCGGGAGCTGAAGTTCCCGCGTGTGTGCCTCCTATTATTTTTAATGCTGTAACGTATACCGTGGATTGTTGTATCTAGAGGAGGAGGAGAAAGAAAGATAGAGAGAGAGAGAGGGGTAGAGGAGGAGAGGTGAAAGAAAGGTGGAAGAAAAGAGTGAAAGAGCGAAAGAGCGAGAGCAAAGGGATGGAAAGGAGAAATAAAATGGAGAGAATGTCGGATGTCGAACCTGGCGCGGATTTACGGGGCGCTTTGTAACACCGCCTTCCTCAATTCAGCAATATACCTAGCCTCTTCCCCTTTTCGTTCCACGTGACTCTCACTCTCCCACGAGGGGAACACGAGAGGAAGGATCTGCCAACGACCGTACGTGTATCTTCGCTACCTTCATGCTCATTAACCCTTTCTACCCGCAAACTAAATACTTTCGCCTTCCGAGCTTGGCTTCCCTCGCCTTAAGCGTACCGGAATTTTCACGCTTTATGTTTTATGTCTACTATTGAGTCACGATTATACACGATTATTCGTGACTGTACGTGAAGACCGCAAGTATATTCCAAGTCTCTCACATCTATCCTGTATTTACTATTTTAATTCGTAAAGGCAATTGCACGTAACAAAGTTTTAGTCATAATCGTAAGGCCGTAAGAAAATAGACCAATCACAGTCGATTATTCTCCTTGAGCTTGAAGAATAATCGAGTATGATTGGTCTATTTTTTTACGGCCTTACGATTATGACTAAAACTTTGTTACGTGCATTGGCCTTAACTCTTTTTTAAAATTGTGAAATTACTTTAAAGTATTTCATTAACGTTTAATACAAAAACGTGAAAATTGTTTATTAATTACAATATGGTACAATGATGTATAAATTAAATGACGTCAATGCGCGCACATGCATCGTTATATACCTTTCTTTCGTATAATAATTTTAATAACGCGTTAATCACGTTTAAAATCTTTCGTTGTCTTATCTAAGAAAGATCCTTTACAGCAACGGGAAATGTGTAATAAATGCTTACCGATAAAAGATGAAAATTTTTTGCAATTTCCAAGTGGTCGCGCTTGATATGTCCTTTATAATAGATATGAGAGAAACGTTCGTGCTCGCGCCTATCTGTCGCAACGCGCTCGCGTACATATCACCTGCAAGGACAGTTGCAGTTTTTCGCCATAAATGGAACTGGAGCACGCGCCATATGAGAAACGTTTATGGATTACAAAATCGCAAACGAAGCCTAACCAGATTTGAAACCGCTTCTACATAAGCAGAGGTCTCGCCTCGTGAAAAACATTGGTCGTACCGACTCTTACCTCTCGCGCTTGTCTCTGGAATCCAGAAGTGTAATGACACGAGTAATTGGGCCTTAGAAACGGAATCTCACTGGCCGTTTTTATTATACCGGCAAAAAAAACCCTTCTGCAGGCGGCTCTTTTGTTAGTAACTAATGTGCATTCTTCACAATGTGCGCAATGTACACTTGAGCAAAGACGCTGTTGCATTTCTTTTTCCTTAAAATAAATTGCAGTTTCATTGACAAAAGCACGTCGATTTCCAAGTATGTGCGAATAAATATAAATTTATTTGACAGCAACATATATAATCAGCAGTTGTAATATTTGTGCGTTTTTCTTTCTGCATTATATTTGTATTGTATCAAGTTTCTCTATTTTTGTATTTATTACAATATTGTTTATCAGATATATTATAGCAAGGGGGCATAACTCCATTAGTATATTGCAAATGTATCATAGATCGCATCCTGAACTTCCAATCTCGGCTAATTCCAGCCAATTATATACCTTCGACAAATAAATGGATGATTCTTGAATGCAACTGCCTCCACGGTGAGCTGTCTCAAGAGGCCTCATTAACTGCAGTCTGTTCAATTATATAATAATAAGCTAATAATAATTGCATTGCCGTTGCATCGGTTCATTGAACGACGAGAGTAGACGAATAAATTAAGGACTAACTTCCCTCTTACAATACCCTCATTCAGACTGCACGATATATTGCATCAGATCTGATCTCGAATGCATTTTGACCACTTCAATAGCGGCAGTTAATTCGCGCGTACACGCACACGAATGTATTACAAAGATCTTGCACGTCGCAAATAAAATAATAACGTTGATTTAAAAAATTCATTTTATTTTCTTTGGGAAATACAATGACAAAATAATCGTAATTTAAATGTTACGTATAAACTGCACATTGCAATGTACAAGGATGATCTCACGATTTTTAGCGAATCTCTGACCTAAATCTTCCACTGCGGAAATGAAAGCTCTTTCAGGGATGACCTTAGAAAACACTATCCATTCAATCTCGGTAAAAGATCAATTACATAAATAGCGTCCAAAGGAGCCGCAATGCTACTTTGATTCACACGTATACATGCACGTTCTCGTGCATTGTAATTTTTAATGCGACCGCATACTTTGATTTACAACGTCGTCCATGGTATTTCCATAATTTATGTGAAAATACGACGTTGCCACGATTTATGGATTTCGATGTTCACGATTGCGATGAATATAGATGCTCCTACTGATCATTCGAGATTGCAAGTATCCTCTCGTGGACATTCATGTAATACGAAATTAATTATTACCCAAGAGGTAAGAAATCTTATTGCGACATTAATGGAACGAATTAAACTAATCTGTGATAAATAAATGTAGATATAACTATAATGAATTCATATATTGACTCATAATGATTTGTATTAATTCTTATACTGATTAATTACAAACATATATCTATAATAAATCTTCATTAACTTTATCCGTTATTCAGAATCATCGATGCGTAGCGATTAAAATAATCGTCGCAGATATTTTATGCCAATTTCCTTCACCGAGCTTCGCAGTTTATGGAAAATCTGCGATTTTTAATATATTGACTTGCATGCAGCCGATCCCGCGGGAGTGATTTATACAACGGTGTTTGTTAGCGGCCTTTGTCTATTTGCAATTCATGTACCATCAGCATCGGGGACGTTTATCACCTTCATAAACTTCGATTCTACTGACGCAAAACACATTTATCATCATATCGTTGATTTCATAATGTTGCGTTGAGAAGGTAACGTTACACGAGAGCGCGCTTAGGTTTTCTTTAATCATAGATCAAGCCGGTCTCATTAAGCCGTATTTAGCGACGCCGATGCAGACTCCCAATAAAGACGAGATCTTTTAAGCCCACAGTATTCCCGGTATTAGACTCGCGTGCGAGTGACCTCGAAAACGGATTTTCTTTTTGGCAATTAATATTTATCGTGTGTCTTTATATCAATCTTTGTGTAAATTGATTAAGATTAAAAACGGTGGCAATAGAGTGATAACTGCAAATAAAGCGACGTGTCAAGAATATTTATATTTAACTCGTCTTAAAGATGGTAATCGTTTCATCAGCATTTGAGAGAAAGAGAGAGAGAGAGAGAGATAATTACCAAATCAAAATTAGCTAACGCTATTTATTTAGTTACAGCAGCAATAAAGCATTTACATAAATGTTTGAGATAATTAAAGTCACACACGGTTTTGTTTTATTTTCAGATATTTTATAAACACGTAATTGTCGGCGTGAAACATTCGTTGCTGACCAAACAGGAATAACAGGCAGAAATGCAAGCGGTGTGAATCCAACTTTAAAGTCCGTGACTTGTATCGGTGATACAACGATTGATTTGCGAACCCCTATAGAATCATGAAGTCATACATACTCACACGGCCGCGCACGATCGATACAAGAAAATGATATAAACGATCTCCCTCGCTGTGGCAAGCGGATACCGCGGCTCCCGGTCAAACGTTAACTGGTAGCATGCGAACGGTTATGCTAATTTCTACGTCTCAACGTTAATATCGAATATTTATGATCGTTCAACGTATGACTTACGTTTATTACTTTCACCTACCCGATATACCGATAGTTCAAGACTGCACATGCCGGTTGTATTGAAACTGTTACGAAACTATTGCAGCTCGTATCGGTGGACAAAGCTTGCTTCTCATGCCTTTCATCGGTACATTTCCATTGTACTCTTCATTGATTGCGTTGACGATCTGAAATTATTTATTATTATATTATGTCATAATACTAGAACTGAACAATAGAACGTGGTAAATATAAGAGAAGGTCGGAGAAATCTGCAGTACTTTATATAATTTCATTCACAAACGAATATGTTATTTGTCGGAATATGTTTTTACCCGACCAAGCCTTGTATAGAATTATTTATTATTCGATAGCTAAGGAAAATCGATGTGTATCTCTAAGAGAAAGAGAAGATAATATAAAATGGATGTTGATTATTATGGTTTTATATAAGAACAACCTCAAAGCAAGATCTTCTTACAAGATATTATTCAGAAACGTAAACCACAAACTTCGAAAGATTTTAATATCTTTATGCAATAAATTGTTGTCAGCTTATGTTGAAAATATAATAATAAAAATGCAATAGAGTATATATTGCATATCTTTTGTTAAATCGTGTATAGTGATGTATCATAACGATTTATTCTTAATATTAGTATTATATGAAGGTTAATGGTCGATTTTAATTTGCTTAATTTTAATTGTTTATTACATTTTATTTGTTTAACATGTATCTTTCACTATAATTTAATTATTAGTATCACAGTACTGTATAATTGCAATATGAAGATTATTAGAAACAGTAATTTGATATTTACGATTTAATATATTAATAGTTAATGACTGAACTGTATTAAATTGCGAATTCACATAAATTCGAAGGAATCGCAAGTTTGAGAAAAACCCATTTTAAAAGTTTGGGATTTATTTTTCGCATAACTATAGAAAACTGTAGAGACAAGATCGCTAAGTCGTTTAATGGGAATATAAAAATTCGTAAATCTTCATCCGCGTTTCCCGGATATTTCGCCAGGCGGTCAGGAGTGGGCGCGGTTATTTTTTAACATTCTGCACCTTTATTCGAGTCAAACATCGGACGGAGACGCCCGAGAGAGAGCCGAAACTTTTCCAATTTAAAGTTTTCGTCGGCCCTGACTTTCACGCTGCTGCAGACCAAACGGGGTATCTTTATTGCACTCAACAACGTTGCGTACCTCCCCGCCGTACTCAGGATACTCTAACACTATACCCGCTAAACCCGTACATAGAATTCGTGTTTGTGTAAACACACGTCCTATCACCATTTTTCTTTTCGACCCTTTCTCACAAAGCTTTATCGAACGTCATTACTGTATAAGTAAACCTGCGGTGACCTTTCGGTGCCATGGGTATTAATTAACTTCTAAGCTATTGGCATAGAAAATAATGCAAAGTGTCTACCAATTGTTAATAAAGAAAGTTATATAAAGTTGTTTACTTATCGTACTTAGTTATAAAAAAATATCCCGGTTATTGTATTTAATCAGTTATTACTGTAATACAAATGTTCGTTTCACATATTTGAAAAAGCGTATACCGATACTGGTCTGGGAAAAAGTTTTTCAACGATTTCCGTGTCCAGTTATACCCTCTCCCCCTCCCGTCACTCTCAGTGTGAAAGCAGCTTAAGAACCGGTGGTTAAGCTTTTCTGGTAATTAAGTGAGGCTTATGTCGGCACTGCGAGGGTGGCTGTGGTAACCTTAGAGGTTAATAACTCAGGGGAGGTTGGCCGCCCCGTGTGCAACTGGCGAATATGATATTGTTATGGGGTCTGAACGCGGGTCTACGGGGGTCCGGACTGCCACGGGCATGAAGGAGGAAGGGAGAGAGAGCGAGCGAGAGGGAACAAGTCGGGGTAAGGCGAGAGAATGAGAGAGGCACCAGGTACCTAGCACCAACCGTCCGTGCTGTGAACTCTACACCAGCTGATTAGGCTCGTGCCAGGCGTTATTAATCCGCTAACTCACCCCCACCTGACCTCTAACGAGCAGAACTATCTGCGCTACACGTGCATACGTCGTTACGGTTCTCCGCCACTGGTTCTCACGTGCGGATACGAGCTCCTTAAATGAACTTCGACTTCCGTTCGATTAAATTTGACTTTGGTCAAAGTGATTGCTTCAACAAACTGTATCCATTAAAGCCAATTTTGACTATCTTAACTTGCTGTACGGGCGAAGCGGATCTTTTTAAGTATATATAATATCCACAATATGTAAACTTTATAATCTTTTGGGTTCATTTCTTTGTTAATGTCAAATCCATAGAAATATATGTGTTATAGGAAACAAAGTACTTAAAAAGTGTTGCAAAATATTTTTGCAACATATATCAGGTTTGTGAAATGTACACGCGTGGATCTTCGAAAAATGAGATGCGCAATGAAATGTAGAAAATGCATATCGTAAATCTTAAAGAATTTTTTGTTTATATTATAAAATATTTTGTTACGTTCACAGTGTCTTATAAAACACAGTCCAGGATAAAGATACTTTAGTGATTACTTTTGCATGAATGTTTTTATATTTTTTATATAGCATTTTTTAATTTACAGATTAAATAATTACAAATTAATGTGCAGCGAGTTTATTATAAATGACAGAGTTTATACAAGAGAACCACTGGCGGAGAATGCGTTGTGCGCGTCCGACGTAATATTAGCAATGAAGACCTTATAATCACCTGCCCTTTGCGTGTGACTGTGATGAAGATATCTGCAATCTTGCTGTATAATTACAATTCTCAAATACATTTCTTTAACTTATCGCACTATAACTTTTTTAAATTTACTTCTTTTAAAATCATATTTATGCGAAATTTTGTATATGAATCAGGCTTATCTCTTTTTGTACAAAATGCAAATGTGCACTGATATATCCAATATTCTAAAATGTTTACACATAAGAATACTTTTTTCTTTTCATTTACAGGATAGCTTGAATTGTTATATGAACAATCGACTTCTTTAGTATGGAGAATTTTAAAAGTTGCGTAGAATATCGTGAAATAGTATTCCGCTGGATCTCCGATGGCTCTGGGATGACGCGAGATGCTGGATTCGGACGGTATTGATTTGCGTGGTCAATGATATCGAGTTTCTGGTGAAAATATTGCTGGTCGATAGTGTTCTGCTTTATGAGGTGTGTAATGACACCGTACGGGAACAGAAAACCCAGAGGAGACGTAAAAATGGCACATCGTATGCAGTTTCACCGGGCGGTGCGAGATGGTGGGAGAGAGACAGAGAGAGAAAGAGAGACAGATGGAAAATGGAATGTCGAGTAAGCGAGAAATGGAGAGAAAGAGAGAGAGAGAGATTTCGAGAGATCGAAGAGAGAGCGCGCTAGGTTATTGGACGAGCAGCAATCATAAAATTTCCACCCTTCTGTACGAGGGATACCACGGGTCGAATTTGACTGCGACACGTACACGCAGGCGGGCACTACGCGCGCGTGTACGTAGATATGTAAGGGATCGTTCGGGTTATAAAATGTTCTGCAAACTAGATATGTTGTCAGCGGTTTACATAAGGCTGCCACCCACGCGCGTCTGTCCGCTGGTCGAATTTAAAAGGTACGCCGTGTTTTTTACATTTACATTTACACGGGATTTTCGTTGACTTGGCATTTTCAGCGCGTTAGGCGTTAACTTTTCCTATCTTGGAGTACGTATGAATTCAATTTTCGGTTACGACGCGCTGCCGTATAATGTATACGCTTCCCGCGAGCAAAGATGTGTGTGTATGCGTGTTACTCATACGTAGTTGTGAAATAAGATTCAACATTATCGAGAAAATTCTTATAATACACTTTTACACGATAATTCACGTATGTATGTAGTTATCAGTTATACAAAGGAATTAATACATGGATATTTAAAAATATTGAATATTGGATATATTTTTAAAGCAGAATAAAATCTTAGAACTACACATTGGAAAGCCTTCTCCATATTTCAATTTCTGTAAGTGTAACATTATTCTTTTGAATTATCGTAGAGTCTTATCTTTATTGCGAACATTTCAATAATGTATTTCTGGGGAAAAAAGGAAAGGTTTGACTCGCTTTTAACATTTTGTGTCACACAAGAATATTTATCATAAACCGGAAACACGAATATTATACTGGTGTAGTAAAGTCACGGGTTATTTTTGCTATCTACCACCAGCTTTGTAGCGCGTCTCGTTGAAATAGCCAATATTATGGAATTCTTTCGTAGTCGTGGACATTCGCGAATTCGTATCTGATATGTCAGAGTTATGCGTTATTGCCCGTGGCCTCCCTCTTCCCCGTCTGTCTGCGAATGCGATTGGATATCGCATAGCTATTCCTGACGAAAAAATCCGCCTGCTACGCGTATGCTATGCTACTGCCAACGGCATTGCATAAACATTAGGAATGTATCTTCGATCTCCGGCGACCGTAAGATAGTAGCACGACACCCACGTTCCTGAAATCGAAAAAACCCAATGGACGCTTCACCGTTTGACCGTTACCACGTCCGCGAGAGACAACGGGAACGTGAAGGGAATATAATGCGAACGCGGCGTGCGCGGGATTATGGGCATAATCGTTCGTCGACTATATGGCAACGTGAACGTTTCAGTTGCGTACATATCAACCGCGCGCTGTTAACTCGACTATGAACGATTCTTTTGAGATTAACACACGATTGTATTGTTTCGAAAATTCCCACAAGTTAAACACCTTAAATAGATGAAAATTAATGTTTGTAATAAAGTCTTTTTTTTTAATAGACTATAATAGCATAAAATGCGTTTCTAGCGATATTTATTTATTCGAATATGTTCAACAATTAGGGAGCATCTTAATTTTAATTCTTATAAGAAAATTGAAAAAATATATTTATGAGTTCAAAATTATTTACTTTATTATAAGAATATGTATACATATATTAGGAATAAAGTGTATTTTTTAACTCGTGTATCTTTTTGTAATTACGTGGGCGTATACTTTAATTTACTCTTTATCTCAATATCATGCGCGGCCGATTACCGATGAATACATTCATAGATGCGGGTCGCAGGGGTCGCGGCGCAGTCACGCATACACATATATGATTTGAAGAGATTCGTGGGTCGAAATCGTGCGGACAATGAAGCGCACGGGCGCTCACGTTTCCTAACAACACTCGCCCAATTTCACTCAAACAGAAGCCGATTAATTCACGGCGTCCAATTTAATCCGTTCTCCCGGCTCGATCGGCGACGAAGGAAGGCCGCCGATGGAAAAGCATCGTAGTTATCGCGGGGGCCCCTTCCTCGTCTCCCTTCCGTTCAGGACCCTCCACGGTATGGGGCATGGGTGGTTTCCATACGCCGATCCATTATACATATTTTAAACTGTCAATCTCTCCGCGGCGATTGCCATTCGGATTGGCCGCGCGGATTAGGCGGAAAGGGTCAGGTTGGATTGCTATAGGGACAACAATGAGACCCTACAAAAGACGCGGAATATTAGGGAGCAACGTAGACTATCGACAGACTGCCCTACCGTTCAGCAACCTCGCCATCGCCGCTCTCTTGCTTCAACTTCGATTTCCTTTCCTCCGCCCGGTCTTCCTTTCTCCGCGCCTCGTCATTAATGCGTATCAAATCGCGCGGAGTGAATCCTTGATGATGCGTGACATGCGACGACCGGAGAGAGAGCGCGCGACTTTTTCTAGTACAAATTTAACAGTAGAACAACCACGACATCATTTTTTGTGTGTAACATACATTTTGTATCTGTGAATACCTGTTCCTTTTTTTTTCGAGAATTTTTTATGTTCGTACAACAGTTCTGTCAGATTATTTTAAAAATAAGTTGTCAGAAAGATTCTACATTGAATAAAACGGATGCAGTCATTATTTCCGTTAATATAATTTACTCTACTGTACAAAATAATATTGTCTATTTTCTCAAAAATAATATCTTGGAATAATGCTGTTTTTAAAATAATCAATTTAATTAATTTTTTTGCCCGTTAGAGTCGTTGGTTGGAGTAAGAAAAGCTGTTTACGAAGTTCTGCAACGAAATAGACGGACGAACGCACCTAATGCATACCTCGCCTCATAGTGCAGAGAGCACGAATGCTGTTTCGCACTGCGCTCGCACTGCTGGCTCGGGGTCCGTTGTCGTTTCGCAGTCATCTCACCGATCTGCCCTAAGTCAGAGTGACTCCGGAGTCTCTACGGCTCTTAAGGAGGGTCCACATTATCGAGCAAAACCGCGAGCCGAACTTCGCCGCGAACCGATCATGCGTCCACATTATCGAGCCGAACCGCGAGCCGAACTTCGTTGCGAGCCGATCATGCGTCCACATTGTCGAGCCGACGGACTCGCGCGAGGCTCGCGAACCTCGAATCGAACATCAGTGCGAACCATCGCGTGCTCACCCCACGAATCTGCAAGGATTTTGATGATACGCGGTTTGGCTCGCAGTGTCCCACCAAAAGTCGGTATTCTGACGAAACATCAAAAGATGCTTTTTATGATCAGATTATACGCTTTGTCGGGTGGTAGACTGGTAGTTAAGCTTCGAGCTAGACAAATAATGACAAAAAACAAAAAATGAGCGATGAAAGAAAACGTGAGTAATTGCCCAGTCGCTGTATTTGATTCTATCCACGTATGTGCAGTCTACACGACTACTGGTAGACAAAATGGAATGGTCTGATAAAAAATGTTTAAAATTAATTAGTGATTATGAGCAGAAAAGATTATTATATACGGGACGCTAAAAATCCCGAACATTATAACAATTAAAAAAATGCATATTTATATTTACAATCGTATTTTTAACGTTGCAATATATATTATAAATTTATTGCGTATTTATCATAGATTTAGAGTATGTTTGTGCAATATTAAATATAGTTGGTACCACTCTAAATATAGTTTTATGGTTTGAAAAGGAATTAAGCTTTGAATACAAGAAAATAATAAAAGCACGCATATGTATACACATATTTAGTCGTCTTTTCCTGTTCTCATACTTTTTTTATAAGAAGAAATAAGTAAAGAACTCGAATGTGATAGTGACATGTGCAAAAAAAAGATGACGACATTATTGGCATCTCTGCAAAGAGAAAAAGCAAAAATAAAAAAAGTATGGAAACAGGAAAAGGTGAGTGAATATATGTATATGTGCTTTTATTATTTTTCTGTATTCAAAACTTAATTCCTTTTCAAACCATAAAACAAAATTTAGAATTAATATTGCATAAACATACTCTAAACCTGTGATAAATACGCAATAAATTTATAATATATATATTGCAATGTTAAAAAATACGATTGTAAATATAAATATGCATTTTGCATACATGTATTAAGAATTTATATAAATTTTATTATAAATTTCAATACAAGATTTGACTTCAAAAAATTTTAACTCATGTTCGCGGTTCGCGATGGAGTTCGATTTGAGGTTCGTCTGCAAGTTCTGCTCGAGGCTCGGTTCGGGACTCGGTTCGCGGTTTGGCTCGATAATGTGGACCCTGCTTTATACGTGCGTGAGATCACGCGCGAGCTCGTTCCCTGCATTTATGCCTAAGGCCCCGAAGGCTTCCACGCTTTTTTCTCTACTCCTTTCGCATGCCCGCTCTTCCTGCTCTCGCACTCAAATGGAATCGTTTTCTTGTCACGCACGGTCGTTAAAGTTAATTTAAAACTGGAGCGTTATTATTATATGAGTTTTAGCATTAAAAGCTGCTTATTGATATCCGTTATCAAACAGGTCTGTAAAATATATTCAAAGCAGTGCCATTTTCTACAGAGTTGTGAAAATTCTTAATGGAATAGAACAAAAAATACAATCTGTCCTGCATTTTCCTCCGAATTCTGAAAGAAAAATGCATTTTCTGACATAATTAAACACACATAAAATTTATATTAAAAAATATGATACTGATGGATCAATGATGTATAAATTCAAAATTTTTTATTTTATGTTTTTAACAATTTCAAAGTATAAACGTAACCTTGGAAGAATTAATAAATAAAAAACATCTCAAAAATTGAAAAAGATTAATTGTATACAACATATGTTTCGTATCTTGTAATTGTAATCTTCGTTAAACGGTTCAAATCTAAGATATCTCAATAACACCATCAGCGATTTATAACACTTTGCATCACATCATCATCATCATCGTCATCGATATCGCTTAGTTATAGCTAACGCCTGTTTGCCGGCGTCTGTCATTGATGGATCTCTTCAGGCCTTTCTGCCGATCATTAATAATTCATCTGTCATCATCCTCAGTAGCTGTCGTAATAATGGTAGCGGGACTGCCAGTAGCAGCGGGTAACAACCGGCGGTGTTCATATCTAGGAATCGAATCCTAAGCCTCTTGTCGTCTACTGCGAGAGAGAGAGAGCCCAGCCTTCAGTAGCCTTCTCCACTTCACTTATTTGCATATAAAGGAATTCTTTCGCTTTGCGAACTCTTGCGCTCGTCGTAATAGCGTAACTGTAAGTCCTTGTTGATGGAGCCTGCCAATATTCTGGCGATTCATGATCTACCGATGCGCATGATACGTAACTTTTTATTGGATTCTTTAGCTGTAAGCACTTGTTACATATTAATGTGTCTTTTTTAATTTTATTTTTCTACATAATTTATGTAAAGACCTATATAGAAATCATATTGCGTTATACGCGTTACGTTAGATATTTATATATACGACTTCTTGTCGCGCGTAATTTAAGTTGCACTACAGATAACGCCAGTCACATAAATAATAAGTGGATACGAAACAACACAAAATATATTACCTCTCTGTCTCGTAATTCATAATGTTTACCTCGCTAACAATTCATACGAGATATATAGAGATATATACGTGAGCGTAAGGGTCTTTCTGGAAACCTGATATCTTTGAAAAATAAATCAACGGGTTTCAAGCGGTATAATTTTCATATCGCCGTATTGTTTATTGCATCATACATACTGGCGTTGCGAGAGACACGAATATATAGAATTTTAATGGTATACAATTTATGGCTGTTTTACATTAAAAATACGCGCGGTATTTTCTCCTTCGATAACACAATCGGCATTCCTAACTCAATGATTAATTTTAATGAGACGCGCCGACATGTAGCACGCTTTCAATTTCAAGCGACATCCGACAGTTTTAGGAACATCCAACGAGGATCCTCGTCGCGTTTGATTAATCATAAAAATTTAATTTGAGAGATTCAAACGTAATTTACGAAATCATTCATAAATCGACGATAATTATTGCGTCGTGTGTCAGGCGCGGTCCGAGATGTTTCGATGTTACGCGAGCCCCGTAACCCGGGCTTTACGTAATTGCGACCGAGCGCGATAGCTCGGTCAGCGTAGGTTCGTCAATAACTCGGATGCTATTAACATTCCTGTCCCGCCGAGTTAAGTCAGGTTAGTTACCAGGTTAACCTTACAAAACTGCTCGGGTCAGTCTTGAACAAGCCTGTAGGTCGGTACGTATGTGGAAAGACCTCTCACGGCCTCCGGGCGATGAAGCCGCCCATGAATTTCGGCTAATGAGAACATTTGGAGATACGTCAGTTCCAGTATGCTAATGGCCATACAGATGCCGATACAATTTCAAGATGAATCTGTCTCCATCTTTCTTCCTCCTCCTCTCTCTCGTTCGCGTTCGATGTATATCCCTCCCCCTCGTATACCCCCGCGTACATCCTTCCATCTACCCTCCCTGTACCGCCGAACCGTTCCTATATTATAGCTGTCCACTGTATATCTCTACTTTGGTTATATCTTCCATAGGGACAACGGTCCGGCGCGTATACTTTATGCAAATAAATGTATATTCTCTCTAATTAAACGCGGCCGGTCGCTAAGAAACTGTCGCACGTGCAATGAAGTCTCTCAGCTGCAACGGGTGATCGATAGTACCTCCATTTCTGACATCGCACTTTGAAATGTTTGGGGAGGATTTCATTACGGAGAAACTGGAACAATGCAGGCACCTAAGCACCTTTTGTTTTATGTAGAAACTGAGATAAATAAAGGAATAATATTCTTTTATTTGAATGTTTTCTCTTGAAGACACGCGTAGATTTCGATATTTTACATAATGTATTACATAATATATACTTCGATTGCAAAATTGTGAAATAACTAAGGCATTAGAATATTAAAAAATTTAAATATTTATCACCCATTTGACCAAATTATTAAAATCTTGTGTGTAGAAAGTAGTAACTTTGAATTTTCTGTTAGCTAATAATTTAAAGGCCTTATCAAGATTGGTTGAATTTTTATTGCGACCGGACGGCAAATATATATGTTCATAAAGGCGTAAATCAACTCGATATTGATTTTTTATACTGATTCATGGTAACATTAAATTTAAAAGTTAATGTGATTTCTTATTTGTGACGAAACTTTATGCAAGTTAGTGACAGAAGTTAACCCGCAAGAGAAGTATTACTAAAGATTATTAGATTCGATAGGAGAGATTTGAAAGTGTGAACGTGGAATTTCGTTTAGATCGTATCTGGTCGTGGTAGTCCTCTCGGCGATTCTTTTTCGGTTTTGGGGAAAGTATGTCGGGATAAAAAAATAAATTTAAAAAACAACCGTCGACCTTGCGAACATCGAATGAATCGGTTAAATTTAGAATCTTCATATTTTGAAGATGAGATGAAATATTATAGTTTCTCTTCTTTCTCTTTTAGAAGGAAATGTACTGACGGAGAGTATATGTTGCGTAAAAAAAAAACAAGCAAGCGGCTGTCGTAAATTACATCCAATTCTAGATCGTAAAACCGGATGTTATGGTCTACCACCTTGACGACACCGATTGCCGGCGAATAGTCCTCTTATAAATTATAACTGATCGCGCGTCCATACAATGTCTTCCTGAAGCTTCTTAAGTTGAAGTACTATATCCCTTGAGATGAAATATCAATGACAGTGACCGTTTTTTGCTTCCGATGCAATCATTAATATAAATTATAAATGATTTGTTCGTTACGTTTTACACTAAATGCTTTAATAACATAGTATATAAATTTCTAATTACCATTAATATGCTATATTAATAATTATATAACACCTTGATAAATAAAGATATGCTAGAAAAGAGAGAGAGAGAAAGAGAGAGAGAGAGAGAGGAAAAAATAAAAATTCCTGAAAAATTGAATTATTAATCTCTCCGCATTCCTTGCATCCGCATGCATATTTATTAACTGATTTAATTAACTAGTTAAATATATTAATATATTAATATTATAAATATGTAGCAAAAATTTTGTAATACATATTATATGTTAATTATAATGGTATTGAGTAATAATGATAACACACACACACACACACACACACACACACACACACATTATGCAACACGTTATTAAAATATTCGAGATTCGTTTTGGACGTTTACTACTTTGGATCACTTCTTAATAGGAGAATCGGCGAAGTTAAAATGTTAAAACCCGAAGAGTTTTGTAAAGTGTGAATTATAAGAAATGGCTTCTTAGCATACGAAAGCGCTTGGGGCAAGGGCAAATCCTGTTTTTTAATCACTTTATTCATATTTGTTCGTCTCCGGCCTTTAACGGAAAACCTTCGTGTCGATTAAATCGACGAATCTTTACTTTCACCAACTTCACGATACTTCCATCACGATACTGCCATCACGCGTAATATTTTCATATATCGTTATCGCTATACATACAGTTTTTCACGCAATTCCGCGAGGCCGTAAAGCATCGCCAAAGTCCGTAAACCCGATCTTTACATTACCGAGGCGTAACGTCCGCCTTTATCGCGATTTGTAAAGTTGAAGTGTTACGAGGAGCGTACAGAGAAGGGTCCGGCAATAAGAGCAAAGTCGCGTCGGTCGTAAACTCATGCGAACCTTTAACGTAGCCCCAGACATTGAGTCTCTTTCTATTGGCTGCACGACGCTCCTCGCAATGACGTAACGCGGATGAGGCGCTAATCCACGGCATCGTAAAAGGCCGCTTCGTTCCCCGATTGAAAAATTAATTATAGTAAATAAAACTAAACGAAACGGGCCGTAAACTCAATGAAATTTAAATTGGAAGCGCACAGCTGTGTCTTTTATCGCTAAGATCAAAATCGCATCATGTTCCCTTTATTTTATTGCACGTGATGTGATATGCTTGCTTATTATCAATATTTCATGATAAGCTAAGAATATAAATATTAAAGTTAAAGATAAAAATCATTAAACATATAAATCGATAGTAATATAAAACAAAAAGCAAATAAATTGATAATATACTAACGATAACATTATACGTTTCAGATAAAATTATTTAACGAGCATTTATCTTAAATTATAACTTATGTACATATATGATATCACAAACCTAAATTGAAAAGAAAAGATTAATTTCGAATCTAAAATTTGAAAACAGCTTACATAACAGTCAATAATAATAACAAATGTGTGTAAATATAATAACTACAAATATATATCTTGAAAATTTTCATTTCGTGCGTGACTTGGTTGACAGTTGTATCATCTCCGGCAAGATTATTAATGGCTGCAAGACTAGAAGGATCTTTGGATTTGTTCTGTCATGATAATCAATTAGGGATTTCGTGTTGATACGTCTAGATACTAGTTCATCATGTAGCTGATAGTTCTTAGCATGCTTGACTTACAGCGTCTCTTGTCGCGCTTGTATTTATTTCTAGTCCCGCGCGGCTCATGCCATCACATAAGATGATGGATACTCGAGAGAAGACAACCAGCACGTTACTCCACAACCTAAATACTTATCTAAGAGCAACTTTATGGAACTTTCTCTTTCCACAAATATTTATTCGTCGTAGCACGTTGTAGCAAGCTTTAATCTAAAAATATTCCGTTTTAACGAGAGAAATAAAAAAAACTAATATCTTATTCTTTCTAAAGAGAGACTAGTATCTTGGACTTTCTACTTAGATCGAGTTTGATCAGTTGCTCAATATCAGATACAGTATAATTGCGTCATAAAAAATTTATAGACTATTCAAGTTAAAAAGTGCGTTGTAACCCTAATAGCGTATGCCTAATTATAATTTAGAAATTAAGAGTTTACAGAAAAAGTCTGTCTATTTGAAAATTTTTAACAAACATTTTGAAACACGTAATCTGCTATGCAACTATAATGTTCAGCGTTTGTCCTTTGTATAAATTATGTTTCCAAGGTAAAGATATAGAGGGGGAAAAGACGCATTGTCTTCACTGTCCCAACTTCTCTAAGAAAGTTCGAGTCCCTCTATATAGCTCGTGTTAGTAGCGCATGTTCCGCGTAGAGAAATATCTGCGAGTGCCCTACGAGGATATAAATGAGCGGCAGGAGTCGACAAATCAAGAAACTATCGACATAAATAAATTGTGGCTCGCCGGGGGCCTGGCAAGGCATCGATTTGGATGTAAGTCTATGAGGGAAATGGCAGGCCCTAAGTCAGCAATTATCCACGTTTCCACCGTCCCACCGCTATTATTTCTACATTCTCGCTCTCCTGTTACAACATATAGCTAACGTAATACACTGTGTTTCAAATACCGTTATGTTAAAGATTGTATGAAGTCGGAATCATGGTAAACAAATCATATATTAATACATACATACATATATCTAATGCATTAATATATATGCAGATTATACCTTTTCCAGACATAGCAATTTTAGAACTATAATCAATCTTTTTTATCTTTCTGAGAAGAAATAATAAATATGTTGTAATACATAATTATATAATCAGTCTTCGCTTTATTATTTATAGATATCTTATGTCTATTTATATATTCTTATTTCTCTTTTTTCATATATGCATCATACATCATATAGGAAGAACGTTACGTATAAAAAAAAGGACATGGAACTACACCGAGGCAATTTGATTATTCTTTGATCAAAGAATCCGACTTGACATATCATATTTCTGGCGATAAATAATTATTCACGATAGAACGACTCGACAATGCGTACACGTGGTCGTTTGTGCGCCGCTCGTCGTAAGTATCTTCTTTCTCTTCCTTGGCAATTATTTACCGTTCATTGTCAGTTCCCAGCAACGCAAAGGTAGCTGCCTTACCGTGATTCGATCTAAATCTCAATTTTGGAGCATCCTATATATGTAGGGTCGGTCCTTACACCCCCGCGCCAGCTCAGCCCGTCTCTCTCTTTCTCGAGCGCCTTTCTCTCCCTTTCTTCCTCTTTCTCTCTTTCTCCCCTTCAACCCCCACGTTCATCCAGTGAATTACTTCGTTAGTGGCTACCTTCAGAGGGCTGTTAATTCCTGCAGGGCAGATTATACAGATAGGTTTATTGCGCTCGTGTCCCAATCTAATGTCTGTAATGCTCCTATACCGACTACACACTCTCCCTCCTTCATGCTATTCCTTCCCAGCTTTGGCGTTGTCGGTATTTTCACGTCTCTTTCTCTGATTCTCCGGTTGCTACGAGTTGCGGCGTTGCTCCTCTCACATCTCGAATGTCTACGTGAAACATTGGTTTTTCATGATAGCTCGATAGTAGTTCGCTGCAAATATTACTCGAAGCGATGATGATTCAATCGAGAATATTTAATAGCTTGAGCAGCTTATTACATAGGAAAAGACGACGCATTCTAATAAGCATGCACATGTGCTTAACGGAATATACTAAAAAATCTGAGATTTTATCCCAATTTTTGTCATATAAAGTTTGAAATCATATTGCACCGATATTGTATTAAAAAAATCATTGTTTATATTAGATTTAATGTTATCTAAAGCAACTTTTTCTAATATATATTACTTCTTTAATATTATTGTAGTTTAAAAATGATATCCATGGAAAGTTGTAACGGTTGTCAGATTTTCTTCGATGTTCGAACATACGTCCCCTTCGGCCGTAAGTGCACTTCTTCCTCATGGGTGGGTGAACGCGTTAGCTCCCAAAATTTTGGTAACGAGTTTAGCATTACGTCTGGCTCGGCCTGGACGGCTGCTACAGTCCGAGGGTGTCTGATTTTAATGGCGCGGGCTCTAACCTAATGGTCCGCCGATTGTCCGAGCCCATTTAAGTCCACGCCAGACGAGTTAGTTGGTTTCGAAATAATGGCACACCGTCGGACTTACGGGATGGAGACGGCCTCGAATTTGTCATGACTCTGGACACTGAGCGCTCGCGCGCGCGAACGATAATTTCGGAGAATAATTAGACGACATTGCGGACGCACACGGAACGCACGTGCCAAGAATATTAATAACACGCTCGCAATTAGACGGAGTTAACTCCCGGATTAAATGGTAGAGAAGTTGTCACTTGAAGGGAATTAACGGCTGAATCCAAGGAATACAAGAGGGCACCAATAATAACTAGTTGAACGATTTTTCCAAACGAATTGTATTCTCGGACCGCCACGTTCCTGACTCACCGTGATTATTTTGGTGACTATGAACTTATATATCATGCTGGCAATTCCTTTGTTTGCATGCTCATAATATATGGATGTCCGATTTGGTGCGAGAACGAATGCCAAGAATAATCTGTCCGTTAGCAAAAGGAGTAATGTTCCATATCCTTGTATTGAATTTATTCTTGTACTAATAATCTTAATTGTCTTATTATATTGCATTAGTGGTTATTAAGATAAAAGTCGGCGACTAACATTTACTTGAGTTTAAAGTCTGAACGTTAAATGATTTCTTTATCGCTATATTATTTTCCTTTTTTTATAGGAGAAGCATTAAAATCGATATTTGACGAACTCGACGAAGGTGTTACGATTTGAAGAGCAGGAAATTATAAAACTATCATCGAAGCCAGACCTACATGACCTTTGCGGGAACACGGGGAATGTTTAATGGCGACTCGATGACAATCAATTTTTAAGGAACGAATGAATTTTTTCCAGGGAAGTTTTTTTTCTCCACGTTCCTTCCGCGCTCATTATTACAATAGAGTCTTTCACAAGGACACGATATCCAAGAGAGCACGGCAAAATAGCTTTTCATCTCCGCCCGGCGGAGGGCAATCGTCTCCTCCCCGGTCCCTCCTCATCGTCATTCTTCCCCGTCCACCTCGTCAGTTTACATAGCGGCGCCGCTATAATTACGCTTAGTTTTAATTAACTTCTCTTGAATTTAAACATTTGTTTCCGAGGATGAGTGGAGAATGGCGGGTTTTCCTTGCAAGTTGGGGTTGAAGATTGGTACGATGGGAACGTGGGAAGGCGACATCTTTGTCCGAATACATTGCGCAGTAAAACTGATGCTGATATTTAATCAATAGCTCCAAAATAATTTCAATACCGATTACTTTGTATATATTTGTCGACATTCCCAAACACACATTTCAAATAATTCTATATGAAATGTTGAAAGAGAAGGCTTAATTTATAACATATTTGTTTTATAATGTTATGATTTGTTTTATCAATACATCTTTCGTAGCGTCGGCAGTGAAGCATAAAGTCGGTATTATGACGTGGCATATCTAGCGAGAAAAACTTTCATTATATTGCCGTAAATTTATAATTAATTTTCGTAACGGTACACTAGTTTCGGGGACGCATAACTGTCTTAAAATTGTTCCGCTTCGATGAATCGATCTTTTATACGTAACGGTCATTCGATCACAATCCGGATTCTTAGATAAAACTATAAAAAATTGAGGACATAGTGTTTTATTATTATGTATTAAAAGTGAATAACTGTAGTTCTAATATATTTTTAGGTTTAATATTAACATCAACGTTATTATCTTACTCTTCTGAGTAGATTCCAGGTTTAAGTTAGGGGACTCTCGAGAAAGATTCTAAATACCTTGCGTATAAAATAGAAAACTTTTTCTCGATCTTTCTTCTGCTCGGAAAATTCTTAAACGGCATTTTTATAAAATAATTGTTACGTTAATTTTTTTCTGTTCAATTATGTGTGTAACATTTTTCTTCAATTTTTTAATTTTTCTTTCGCTGAAAATAAAGAGATCAATATTCTTATTCAATTAATGTACGAGAACTCTTCATATATGTATAATATAATTACCAAAAATGGTATATATCTATGTTTGACTTTCAGCTTCATCGTTCACAAAATAGTTATAATTAATAATAAGAATGATTTTTATCCGTATATGTATATCGGTTTGTGTTATTCTCTAATGAACAAACTCTATTATGCCCTTTGCTTATGTTGGTATAACTGTAAATTATATCAGAAGAATATTTCTATCCAAGTCTTAAAGAGAGAGAGAGTTTCCATCGCACGATCACGATGCGGGCGAGGGGAAACCGACTGCCCGAAGCGTATAATGGCGTAGATTACTAATTACGATTATTGGCTAATGAGGGTACGATCGATTTCTCCTTATCCTAACTCAAACAACGTCTTCCCTTGGCTTTAGGGCTGTGTTCAAGACCGCGGTCTCCTAATTGCATTATACATGTCAACATCCCGAGGTGCTTCCCTTCTATTGGAACATCTTAACGTTGATTCACATTATTCAGAACTGGCGCGGTCCAGCATCAACGAATAATAACAAAATATTTTAATATAAGTTTCTCAACAAAATTGTTCGCACTATTGTCGAATTATCCGCATGTATCGTACCTGTCGTTATTGACTGTCGAATTTTCGCAGTTCTCACAGTGCGTGCTTTTGTCCGTTTCCTTTTGTCTTCTAAACTGCATTAGTGCATTGACCCGGCAAGGTTGCAGTGGGAGAGAATTTGTCAGTTAGTTTCAGTTTAAATCAAAAAGACAGAAATAGAAAAGATATGGATGGTGTACATCACTCACGAGAATTGAGAAAATATATTATTTACGAGATTTGTATAGATATATTGATATTTTTTGTAATGTTATATTTTATACATTAACTTCTGTGTACTCCACTGCGCTCTAGTAAATAATTAAGTAAAGATTTTTCTTTCTTTATAATTGTTTCAGTTAATATTGTTTTATATTATATATTGCATGTTATAAAATTTTGTCATATGTATTTTATATTTTAACTTTATTCTCTACGACAGCAAACTTATGGCTCATAATAATTAATCATATATAATATTTTCTCAGGTAAAAGTCAGTTATAATCGGGTTTTCTTATCTCTCGGTAAGTCAATCATTCAACACGAAATGCATAACGATGTTCTTCTTCTTTTTACTTTATATTCTTCGGTATCATGCAAAGATAACACAAGATGTAAAAATTTCAGACATAATGGTCGGCCGGAGATCGGGCAGATCCTTAAGTTATGGGGTCTACGAACAAGACGTTTTTCTTTTGTCTATCGCGACTGCTCAGAGAAATGCAGCCGAGAGATAAGGTTCGTTAGTGGGCGAAAGGTTAAAAATAAGGTGAGGTTGAGAGAGCAGGCCGTCATAAATCTGGGTATCCCTAGTGAAAACCCGGCTTGCACTCTAAAAACAGGAACACATTTTGGCTGTAAGGAGTTAGGTATTCGTTCAACGGATGATCCAGGAGGCTTTCCACCTTGGCATATTTATTCGGAAAGGTGGACAATTTCTCCGGCAGATTATTTTTCCCGACGTTCGGACCAGAAATAGATGCCGGTTACAGAGATTCCAGTTTTCGTCAAATATATAACAAGGATAAACGAAGGAAGCAAAAGAAAGGAACGATGTATCGACACGTATTTCTATGGAATTTGTATAGAACGAAGAGTTTCTTTTTAATTATATTCTCTACTGAGAAAATGCTAGAAAAAAACAATTTTAATTACAATCTAATAAAGAACGAGAGCGAAAGAGTTTTATCATCATTATACATTGATGACCAAGTTTTTTGAGTCATTAAAATTTTTTGAAACGCTTTTTTCTCTCTTACATCTAGAAATATGAGTATCCGAATCTGTTTATTCTTTATGTACATTGTTACTTAGAAGCCATGAGAAGCAATGCTTTTACACCTTCCAAATAATTATCTTTACATGAACTATGGTATAGGTACGGGAGACAAGAGAGAAAGAGAGAAGAGAAGGCGAGAAGTCCGACGGAGCGACAGAGAGAATCAATTCGGCAAACGAGAGAAGGAGACAAGGCGAACGGGAAGAGACAGTGTACCTACACGCAAGTCTTATTTATGCGCACCGGCCGGCGACCTCGGATAAGAGTTTAACGCCGCGACATTATTTATTCGTCTGTGTGCACGCGCTCGCGCGCGCGCGCGCGTTTGCGCGTTTTTTTCAAACTTCTCGTGAAAATGATACCCTCGCGATGAATATAAAACGCACGCCCACGCCCGGGCGACATATACCGACACTGGTACCACCGGACGCCCTAACGCCTCGGATATTATACGAGGCCCCGCGTTCGCACGCAGACACGCGCATCCGCGACTGTTACACACACGCGGAACGGCCGAGGAAACGCGGTCTCTCGCACACCTGTACAGGTGCCACGGTCGTCTCCACCCAACACCCCTCGAGATCCGCAGAATTCCGCTAGCGAGAACACCCGGATGTGTAATTTTGAAATATAAACCACTCTCTGAGATAAGCTCGTTGAAACAAACGATGCACAAGCAAAACCAATTATCATTGCGCGCAATGATAATTTCAAATAACTTTTATAAAATATAATATCGTTCTCAAAATCTCACTTAGGCCGGTATTCATAATCAGATGTTATTTCAAGACCGTCTTAAGTGATATCTTAAGATGCTAATACGGCTCTGTGATTGGTTAACGACATCTTAAGGTTGTACTTAAGATGGTCTTAAATATAAGAACCGACTATGAATACCGTCCTTAAACACTATAAATATATAAAGCAAGAGGTGTTGATAGTAATAAGTTTCATCTACAGCTCCGTTAATTGAAGCGCTTAAACATTTATCTCGCCAAATGAGGTGTGTCTTTAATTAATGAACAATTATAGAGACACAAAAGGGATTTTATTATAGCGACATGATCTACCGTTGCTCGCAGTTCATCGTCAGATCGTTAGATTGCCGGAGTTTTACCTCGTTTTTTCAGAATTTACAACTCGTTCGCTATTTTTCCAGTCGTGCTGTTTCATTTATTCGTCGCGATCTCCTATCTTCTCTCTCTCTCTCTCTCTCTCTCTCTCTCTCTCTCTCTCTCTCTCTCTCTCGTTTTCTCTGTCTCTCCCTTTCCGCAGCGAATGCGAAGCGGTCGTGGTGCGCGGACGAGCCGAGTGGCGAAGCAGATCGAGCGATTACGCGCATCGAAGTGCTCCCCAACGCCTCCAATAAGATGCATATAATTGCACGGATGCGTTCAAATGCCAGGAATAATATCGTACGGCCGCAGAGATACGATCCAGCAGACATATTTATTTTCGGGATACGAGAGAGCGGTGGACACGGAGCGGCGCAACGGCCAAAGGTGGTTGGCGCTCGTGTGACAATTAGGGAAATCTCTTTTCTCTGACTTCACATTTTCTTTTCTCGCACGTCTCGTATACTCTCGTTTATTTTCCGTGGCATAAATTGCTGGTAAATTCAGATCGCGATATTTGCATACATGAAGCATATGAGCGAAATGATCGTCGTTGCGATAAATTTGTGCGATGAAAACTTTAAGAGATTTTATCATAAATATATGGACGTTATTACGTTTCTCCCTATTCCCCCCTTCTAGATGTTGTTTGTTTGATCATAACGCAGTGTACAGACTTGGATTTGAGAAAGGCAACTAAAACTTTAAACAGTTACCGTTTATAGAAATTTTAAATTATAGTTGTTATAAGTCCAAAGAAAATTTTAAAGTTTCGAGAGCAGGTTGCCTCAATTTCAGTGTCAGTTCACGTCTGGTTGTCGAAGAGCAAACATCTCTGTTCGAACTTCTAGATTCGATTCTGTACTTTACAACTTTGTCCTCAAAAAATCCTTTTAAGAAAGGATTTTTTTAATCCATTTGTTTAATGATTAAATACATTAAAGTAGATTAGATATTAAATATTTTAACAAAATAATTATAAATTTAATTAAGTTTTTCATAAATCTGTTTAAATTAAAATTGTTTAATATCAGAAATTGTAATATTTATCTAATTATGAGTAATGTTAGAGTTTGATATGAATTTGCTTGCTATCTATTATTATTCTATTCTATTACTTTATTACAAACTGAATCCAAAAAAAAGCTGACAAGAGGTGTACATACTCGAGGTGTAATACTCGAAGAGAAGAGGGAAAAGGAGAAAAGTGGATAAAGGAAAGAAGCAAGAAATGCAGAGGCGGAAGGACAGAAAGAGAAAGAAAGAAAGAATTAGAAAAAGTATATGAGTGAGTGAATGAACGGGAGAGAGAGAGAGAGAGAGAGAGAGAGAGAGAGAAATTTTAGAAATCTATAGAATTATATATATGTTATATCAGAAATTGTAATTCTCCAAGAAAAATCAGTAATGTAATTATTTATATATGTTTATACTATTAATGAATAACTCTTAAAGAGTATTTAGATATAATATAATTTTTAAAAAAGTATTGTTAAAATGTATGGGAAAGCATAAATACATGAAAAATGATAAAAATGAGTCATTCGAAGTCTAAAGAAAAAAATATGTCCATAAATATACAGTTTAAGACACTGTAAATAAAACTATATGTATAATCAAAACTCTCTATCAAACCGGTTATATTTATTTGCATTTGGAGAAGGCATTTTTTAGCTTATACTTAGGTTACAAGTAGCACAAGGTTCTAGATTGTAATAAATAATTAGAATATTCATGCATAAAATGCAACTTATTAATATATTAACATATTATTAACATAGTTTAATTATCTCGGAAGAATTCTTTTAAAAATTAATTTTATTTAGACATTCTAGAAAAAATAAAGTCTTGAAAATTGTTTCTTATAGGAGCCATCTCCATCAGATTATCGGCTTCAAGAAATACTCAAGATAATGTACATAATATATTTCTTAGAATTTTCCTGCCGATATAGTAACAGAAAACTGTCATCTGGTATCTAGACATCGTGTAGACTGTAAATCGTAAAATCTCTCTCTCTCTCTCTCTCTCTCTCTCTCTCTCTCTCTTTCTCTCTCTCTCTAACTGATTAGATAAATTACCTACATATATTGATTCAATAAATTACCTACTATATATACATTTCTTATATATATCCCTTTTTGATGATAAATATTAAAATAAAAAATGAGAATGCAGGATGCTTTATAATTTCTCATAGCATTAATATGAACTATTCTGCTCTAACGTTCTAAAGATTGCTGTACGAAAGTATTATATAAAAAAGAATTAACAATGATCAACTTTAGGCTAAAATTTGAATTGAGCGTACGTAATGTAATACTAATTTTGAATAATGTAATTTGCAATGTGCAGCCTTACAGTTTAATAGATATGACATTTTCACAATAGATACGACATACACACATTTTTAAAAACCGTTAAGATTGTTTTGTCATATGTCAATAGGTACGCATTGCTGTTCTATTATTTATTATACGAAAATCACCTATTTTTGTGAATTATCTACTTCTACATGTCAAAAAATGTTCAAGGTGTTTAAACGAAACAACGAACTGCAAAAAATATATTGGCGATGAATTTTTTTTAAGAACACAAGCAACAAATTTTTTTAGGAATACTGGTATCCCGCTACGGGACAATGCTTGAATTCTATAAGTATTTGAGAAATGCGTAGAGAAATAATGTAAGTTATATGACATAGCAGAACAATGCATTTCTCCCTTAAAATATTTTCTATTTCTCTACTAATGCCGACAGGCTTTTACTTCTGACGAACACGTAAAATTATCGTTGCTGTTATTACGTTCGTACGTATGTAAGTAAGAGGGCGGAGGAGTAGCGGAAGGAGGTAACGTGCGCGTGTTAAGCGCGGTTTCGCCGCAAGTTTGGATAGGGCATGGAATATCGCTTGAGCGCACGCAAGGGAAAAGCTCGCACGTTGGTAGTCAGGCCTAATTCGAGTTTACATCTCTATCGAGGCCTATACCAAGACCTACCACGACAGCCCCGAGTAAACAAGTGGCGAATTTGCCTAACCTATCCACGCGTGTTTGGCGAACATTTATGCAGGTGTATGGTGTATCGCATATGCAGCGTTTCTACCTCGAGTTGGTGCTCTTGATGGTACGTTTCCGCATTGCGGCCATGTATTGTAGAGCGTAAATGATTAATGCATGGTACAGTGTATTAAAACGTACCATGATGTATTGACGCTTTTACTTGGCAAATGTGTTTCAAAAATTATAACGGCATTGATAATGTTTTTCATCCTTAATACACAATATGCAAAAAATAATCGTTTAAAGAAAAGTGATGTTAAATATTATCAATCAGATTTCAAATGTATAATTAAGTAGTTTAGCAAACGCGCGTCGTATATTTTACGCGTAAATACAATTTAAACCCGTAGCATTATCGTTGGCTGTTTCAAATTGCGTGCACTTGTAAAACTTACGGATCTATTAAAACCATTAAGCAAAATTCTCTCTCGTTGATCGCATTCCGACCGAATGTTATTATAGGTTTGTGAAACGTTTCGATTGTGCTCCGTCAGTAGTTGATGTAAATGAGGGACTTGTCATGCGAGTATATTGAATAGCTGGTTTAGCTGCCTGGAAAATGATCGAGAATACGATCGCACGTTTAATTATTCGCTCGTTACAGAACTCACCATATTGTGTAATGAAGGTGTTTCGGATCTTTCGCATTTTCTCATATTCTAGAAATTTGTCGATAAAACAAAATCAATGTTTTTAAAGCCAAAATTCGTTTGGATTTAGTTAGACACTTGAGCACGTGTAAGAGCATACAAATCGCGGAATACAAATCACGCGGTAGTTTAAACTTTACAAATGTGAGACAGGAGAAAAACGATGATGCGACGCGCTACACCTTTCTTGTCGTCGTCGTTGTTCCGCGTCGCCATCTTATGGAACGACGACGTCGACACTGGCAGGGACACCGCATTTAGCGTTCATTAAATAAACCACCCCTTCCACATCCACCTGCCACCCTCTTGCGTCTATCTCAACGCCCGTCACTCACACGGTACAAAGTTTAATTGATCAATGATAAAGTTTATCGATCATTTCGAATTCATTTAACTTCGGTGTTAGTTTATAACACACAAGCGGCGGAGACGGATGGATGCATACTCTATATACAGTCTTTATACGTATGCATGCGTTCGTATTTCCGTATAAACTATGCATTATCATTTATCTTGACGCGGATCTCATACCCGGTTTCTATCCTATTATTAGAGCGCGGGTTAAGATTATTCTATCACGTTATCGTTACACTTATTACCTGATCGCGTTATCTTGTAAACGTTTCGCAAAACGTATTTACGGAAATGATTTTATTTTACGTTATATATATGTACCCTTTTGAATTCTCATGCCGCGTAATATTAATTAAAATATCAATTTTTCCTACATTTAATCTAATTTATTTTTAAAATTTTTTAGAATTGCATTTTATATATTCTAATAAAGAAAAAACTAAGAACGAATTGTAATAGATAATCAGAGTCTTTTAAATAGTATCAATTTTGTGCGTACAATTACGTCGCGAATTTTGAATGTTTACGTGTTTATAGCCTGGATTCAGCGATCTACACGAAGCTCTCTCTCAAACCTCCCACAACCTTCGCAACACATTCGCAGAGCGGCGATTACATAGCAGACCGCGGCATTATATTACGTCAAACCGCGCTGCTCTATATCTACCCGGCAGATCGAAAGAGGCAGATTCAAAGGGGGATACCTGGCGATCACAAAGCGTGCACTTACAAATTAGATTTACGCGTCATGAACCACCGAGTCCATCCGGCGAAAATCGAGCAGGGTTCTTTCTCGCTTTCGCGCACGTATTTCACTTAATCGCGCGCAGAAGCGCTACGTAGTCGACGTATACGCGCGAACTTTAGAAAGGTGCAAATCAAAATAAAAGAATTTCGTATAAGCACGTGCACAGTCGCTCGTTCGCATGGCACACGCAATGTGCGAGCGTTACGCGATCCCGCGGAGCAGCTGCACCCGCGCGTAGGTGTTCAACGCCCGAGAAAAGCACGTGTAGGTATAAAGAGAGAGCCTCGAGGCACAGCTGAAACTGTTCTACAAGTCTCATCCAACCTGAAAGCCTAATGAAAATATAAGTTACCCGCGCGATGGATCTCAAATAAAAGATCTGCGCGAACGGTGCGGTATAGGGATCGCGCGCCGTCGTTTGAGGCCGGCCACCGGATCCGAGAGAGAACCTCTTTTGAAGAGATATATCTCTCGCTGATTTACCTCCCGGCCCGGCAGGGTATAACACTCCTCCGCCTCAGAGATTCTCACATCGGCACGGTAGCCTGAATTAAGTATAACTAATATCACGCGGCAGCGGCGGTGAATATTCAGGCAAAGTTTTCGGTATTCATTGAAAAAGACTCGGCGCGCATCCCGGGCGTGGAATGGGCGAGCGGCTGCGAGAGTTCGTGCTCCGCTCTTCTCTGAAAGTACTTTTGAATAAAGTATGCTACCACAGTGGCATGCATTTCCTTGCAAATACTAACGGTAAACGTCTGGACTTTTCAATTTATCTGTCGTTTTTCACAAACTTCTTCATATTGAAATGTTCATTTTAATGTTGTACGATTGAAAAATATAAATATTAATCCTTTTTCGAGACTGATTTGTTCTATCGAAAAATGTATTCATTTTTTTTTTACACAATTGAAAACATAAATATTAAGGGCCACTTCGACCAAGCTCCGATTAACTTAATCGTTGATTAGTCCATTGGAAATGACCAATCGCATTTGCTCATGAAGCAGATTGACAAATGACTAATCAACGATTAAGTTAATCGGAGCTTGGTCGAAGTGGCCCTATAATTCTTTCAGTTGAGAAAAGCAATGAAATTCGAATGTTCTATTTCAAATTACACAAAAATGCTTTCATATCAATATTATCTTTTTATTTTACTTTATTGTAATTTACATATATTAATATATGCACACATGAAGTTTTATAACTATTAGGCAATATATATTTTTAAGAAGATAAATCTATATATTAAAAAATAAGTCAAAAATATTATATATAAATATACAGTTTCACAGAGATCAGAATTATAAGTCGACAACTGTGATATTCATATTTATTATCTGTTCACTGACATCGTAACTTGCCACTAGCATTGTGAAAGTTATGATTAATTGTTAGTTTTTACTTTGTATACAAAGAATGTTTTACACTTTACAGTATTTAGAAGCAAGTATATTGGTAATAAAAATGGATACTTTCTTTCTTAGCTGAATAAGGCTCAGCTGGATAAAGCTCAGTTTCTTCTCTTTTAGCAACCATAAGTTATATATCGTCCGTACTAATAACGAAGGTAGCCAGTTCATAAATAAAACTTGAAGGATAGTAGCTGGTTTAGAGTATAGCATTAATTTTATTTTCTTTATTATTTGTTTTTATTTCTTTTTCTCTTTTTCTTCCTTTTTCCTTTCTTGCCGTCTTGTTCTCCTTCTTTTTCTATCTCTCTCCCTTTTTCTTCCTTTTCTTCCCTTTTAGTTTTTTCATCTGTCTTTTACTTTTAGCGTTCTTTAATCCACATTACGTAATCCAATTCATCGTGTGCAATACACAATAGTTTACCGAGAAAAATTGACCATTAGTTTAAAAGTTAATGATTTTAACTTGAATGTTGTCGACGGACGGACGCCTCACTAGCATTCAGTCAGTTTTCCAGGTGGGCTAACATAGTGAGTTATAGCACCCTCGACCAGAATGTCAAATCACGCCCTTCCCTGCCATAGTTTAGATCCCAAGGCAACCGCCTCGCCGAACCTCCGCGAAGGGTTGGTATCTACCTGGGCGTGAAGAATCGTCCTGAGATCTCTTTCCCGGTCTTCTTTAAGAGTTCCCACGACTGGACATCGCTTTCGAGGACCAGGCATTTACTATGTTAATGGGAGACCCCCCTAACTCGTTATAATATTATCAACGGTGTCTCTGTCTCCAAAGTCGATGGCTTCGGCGTTGCCTATCCGTGCCGTCTTATCTTACGCTACGAGCAAGTATGAGCACCAATTATAATAAATACCAATTAACGGGGCGAAGACGCTATTACCGTGCCGTGAAAACCTGTTTGCGCTGGCGCGCAGGTATCCGTCTTTTTTGACGGCCGCCTCCGTCCATAGCAATATTATTGCTTTGATATATAGAATTTTTATATAATAATTATTAAAATTTTTCACTGAACATTATACTTGCTGATCTTTTGATAAGCAGTTTTTGCTTGCAATTTGTTTAAATACAATTAATTTGGAGATTATTTAAAATCATTTGTCTACGAATATGCCATAAATTTACTCACTAAATATAGAATAATAAAAATTATGATCGATGGTTTGCTCTTTTTTTTGCTTCTTTAATATTAACGCAATTTTCTTGAGAAAAAAAAAAAAAAAAAAAAAAAGACGTTCTCTTCTCTTTCTGTTTTACTTTCACGTATGAGCGTATGAAAGATTAATGAATCGGCATGGATCATCTCGGTTTCTTTTATTTATGACGTACGACGTTCATATGTAGTTGAAGAATGAATATTTACCGCGTTACCACCGTATGGGATTTCACTTCCATAGAAATAAGCAGGCAAGGAATAGGCACGGGCAAGCAGGCTGACTCTTCGTTGCAGTAGCATCCCGAGATCGGCCTTAGAACAAAACGAAACCACGAGCCACATAAATTGTCTCCCTGTCTGCCTTGGGTGAAAGCTGGATTTGTTACACTTTGCACTTCGCGACGACGTCTATCCCCGGTGCCTGCGATGCCGTTGGTACCTCCTTCTGTCGCAAGTTAGGAATCCGTCCTCGCGATCGTGTCTCCTTCGCTCTTCTCCGCCTGCTATCTCATTCGGCCTTATACCTTTCCTTGTCAGCCTCATTATCTACGAGGAGCTCTCGGACTGTCGTCATTCGTCCTATCGATACGCGTCTTTCTCTCTTTCTCCCTCTTCTTCGTGACTGCTTGAGCGTCGCCGTTATCAGTATTTCGCTAAAAGACTTTTCTCCCACTTTATTACTTATCATTTATGCTCAAATCGAAACATATCTTTATGTATGTTATTTATTCAGTGAGCGAATGTACCTAATATTTGATAACGCCAATATAAGTTAAATAATATCTTTAAAGAGCCAAATATAAGCGACATTTTACAAATTATGCATTTCGGTATCAGTTCAGAGTTATTTCTATAATAAAGAGGAACAAAGAAGAAGCCTTTTCCTAAACATTAAATATTTATCTCACAAAGTTTTTTATTCATTTTTTTCAAATTCTTTAAATTTTTCTTTATTGGAATCTATTAAAACTAGCTATTTAATAGGTTTCAATTCTTACAATCAGTTTCGTGGGGAAAAAAAAAGTTTGAGTACGAATGTATAACACTTATAACTTACAAAATAAATCGAATAATTTCATTCTCTTATACACACGGATCATACTTCGTGTATACTTGCATTGCTCCGCTCTACACATCAGCAAGCGATCTTTGTGGTGCAACGTGGAAGATAGCTCAGCATGGCGGCACTCGTTTTTGTCACCGCCGGGGCGGCTGGCTCGAGCTCGCCATAATACGATTATAATATGACAACGCGCTTTTAATTCCCGCTGTGCAGGCTCTCTTGCCCTCCCCTCTCGGCTCCCTCTCTTTTCAATTCATAAGGTTGTGATACATTTATAGCTGAGTAGGTTGGCTCGTTGTAGCACTAACAGGTGTCTCCGATATGGCATGTTGTTTCTCTCGTGCCAACCGCGGCACTCTCCGGTTCTGTCGTGAGCATATAGCGCCATAACAAGCGGACCGTACTTACCGAGAAGTTGACTTCTGATGTGCAACTTTTGACGTTCTCTCTCGCCGGCGATCGGACGAAACACCGTGTCGTAATTAAATGGCGAACGTTTCTGCGTCAAGAATACAGGGTGGTCACTACGCGAGGAAAAGTGTTTTTCAAAAATAATATTTTTCTTTTTTGAATATAACACAGTCAAGACTTTATTTGAAAAATCTTTATGTAATTTCGATTTCGATTTAACACTTCAGCCAAACGATCGATGATACGAATCAAATAGCATTTTATACAAAATATACAAATAAAAATCTATAAGTTATAATTTCAACACCTTTCCTTTCGGCACGGAAGTCTCGGATTTAAGAAAGGATCTCCGAGGCTTTGATTCAAAGAATCTGGGTCGCCTTTTTTAAAGAAATGTCTTCAAGCAAAGATATGAAAGGACTGCAAATTATATTCAAAAGAAATATACAAAGCTATTGGTAAAATCTTATCTTGAAATAACTGTGCAACAATGATCTTACAAACATCTGCGCTTGACCCGGAAAAAATGCCGTTTGTCAGAGAGAGTTACATTCAAACAAGTATAAGGATTATAGGATCATATAAAATTTGTGGGGAATAAATTTGTAGCATATATAGCTTTATCTCGTCTAACGAATGCGCGCGCAGAATTGATGTCAGAAAGTTCGCGGAATTATTGGTAAAATCGGCGCTGCAACTTCGGCAGAAACGATCCCCACTGATCAATGGAAACGAGCAATTCGTAAAACGAGTCGCGACGCTCGGTTAGATGCAGAAATGTCGAGTGCCTCATGGTAGTGGTTCCCCTTCATGGTTAGGTGTACCCCGCATCCTGGATGTCCCGATGGAGAGGTGTCCCGCTCGGATTGAAAGTACGCGCGGACAGAGATAAATCGTTTCATCGATGGATATCAAAGGACCGGGATACCGGATCCGACTGGCTCTGTAGGCACACTGTGGCCGTACAGAGAGCCATTTGTGCGTTAAATCGAAACGCTCTGTGAAATAACGCGGCTGCCGAGCGCGACAAAGGATATTAGTGGTTTTCAGTATTACGAAGGTGTCTTTATCGCCATAGCACTCGCGCCATGACAGTTTTATTTGCGCCGACGGAAAACAAAATTGTGTTCCGTGGTATTACGTATAGCGTGCAAACGCCTGTCTTTTTTCACCGATAAATCAATTGTTTATCTCGATTGCTGGAAACTCGCCGCGTTCGTTGTACCCGTAACCTTGGCCGATTAGACCGTAATAAATTAATTCGGTCCAATAAAAACCGATTACCGACGGAATTCCCATCGAGTGGAACGTCAATCGAGAGTGTCTTCTAATCAAGTCTTCCAATCGAAAATCGCTAAAGTTACCGTATAAATGTTCCTAAATAGTGTTTGGTTAATCAAAATAATTGTCTAAAACAAATACATTTTTTTTATAGAATTATATTTCTTAATTGTAAAATTATTAAAGCCACGATTACTTAATTAATAAATAAAGTTTTTAAAAAAAAGTGTTTAATTATATTTATCATAATTATGTGATGGAAAAATATTCCGTTATCACATCAGTAAAAGTTACGAGATAAAAAAATATGCCGTTAAATCCGTGATATTTCGGTCGCAAAATCTACCTCGCAGTTTTCACGTTCGCTATGTTGGGGGGAGGGTGGACTGAGGGTGGACCAAGCCGGCACTGAATGGAAAGGCAAAGTTTTGCGGCTCCCTTTGTCAAGTTTCACGTGCTCCACAAATAGCCATAGTTGTGCCGTTGAGGAGAAGGCATAACGATATGACGACCGTATATTTTATGTATAAAGTCGCAGCGGTGGGGCTCCCGCTTGCGGATTCCTACGCGGGACCCGTACGATGTAAATCAGCGTAGGTCCCCGTGATGACATCTGGTGACGCAAGGGCTGAAGGGGGCCCAGTTGAGGCCGAGTCAGGTTCGCCTTTGCGGCTCTGTTGCATTATTATATGCGAGAAGAACGAGATCCACCGAGAGCTCCGCATACCGTTCTAATATGCCGGTCGCCCTATATGCCTTTGTCAGTTCCCGGTGAGGCCTTTGTCGTTAAAGAAAGCCGACTGACTGTATATTACGTCGCAACGTAATGCGCCAGAAGAATGTCACGTATCCTCTTTGCCTCCGCTGGTCTCTGATGACGTGAATTTGACCTTGAAATCGCCAGACGTCGGAAGTTTCGACGTTAATAAATCATCGGCGATTTAAAAATGTCATCATATATTTTTCCAAAATCCGTTGCTTATTGTAAGTTCTCATAAAACGAGAAAAAAATCGCTAGTGTACGAATTTATCGATGTGGCTATCGTAACATGTAACTTTTTTTTTTATTGACACGACCGCGTAATTTTATTTTAAAATTTAAAATTACTTCTAGTTATAATGCAAATAGGGTTTGTATCGCATACACATACATATATGCTATGTTACATATAGTTAATTAATCCAAAGCATTCCGAATGGTCCGCTTCATCTCTCGGATTCAGCGTTTGATCATGGGGAGGCGAGCAGTTTGCACAAATTGGCTAATTTCGGGAAGGTCATAAGCTTTCATGGTATTAACTCGACATTTTGGAATTGCTCTGCTAACGGAGGAGTACATTTGTCTTCCGAGCGATTTCAAATCGGGTATCGCGTTTCGCTGTAAAATTGTTGTTGCGCGCCACCGTAATCGGATTATCGTTAAAAAGTCAAGAATCTTGTCAAGTCTCGATAAATGAGGATGACAAAAACGGCGGAGCGGCGATAAATTTATAGAGCGGGTATATACCTTCTCAGGAGCGTGTGTATCTCATACGGCGTCGATCGTTAATGGTGGGCCTCCTTATGAGGAGGCTGTTCTCGTTATGGATGCAAAGAGACTGTCGGTAATTTTCAATTGTTTCCTTCCACAGAGCTCGGCAAAAACTGTCTCGCCTTCGAAGATCGAACGGGAGATCGACGTTCATACTTACAAACGAACCTTCCGCGAGAAAACGATCGTTTACAGTTTACGCGATAAGTGACTAGAAATAAGACAGTTTTTAAATATCGGCGTTGTATAAAGACGTCAAAAAGGGAGGAGTATTTTTAATGGAAATCTTTTTAATTAATGTCAGGTGAATCAAATTTAAACAAAATTCTAATGTCTCGTCATGATATCTATAACGTTTGATAAAATGTAGTTGAAGAAAAATCTACCCCCAAATTTGCGAAAGAAACGGACAGATAAAAAGAGAAAGTGGTAGCGATCTAAAGCTTTCTAAAAGATTAATCGTCCGTGTATTAGCGGGTACAATTTTTCCGATACACCGACGGGATAATTATTCCCAGTTCGGTCGACATCATCAACTTTTGATCGTCACGTTTGATTTGCCGTTGCAATTCTGGCACACCCTTTCATCTATACCGGGCGACGTTTTATTCTTTCGCCGGTCGAAACCATCGGCAATCATTGACACTGGCCCGCCACCATCTCCCTCTCTTTCTCTCTTGCCCTCTCGTAATTATTATTCCGCCCCTATATTGCGCGAGGAGATGCACGGCCGAGCAAACGTAACGTAACGTACCGAAACGGGGACGAGGCGAAACGAAACGAAACGGAACGAAACGAGCGACAGTGCTGCTCGTACCTATCTTCTCTATATACCGAAACGTCCTGCCTCCCGCCCTCCCCCCTCACACCGCCGCACTTCGTACCCGCCTGTCCCCTTTCAAGCCACCCTCTCCCGTCTCCCCCCCGCCTTCCTCCCCCGCTCAATTCGGCTCCCCTCCCATCCCATCGGTTCCACCTTCCCGATGGCAATCAATAACTTTGAAACGGCAGCGACGTTTCGGGGAAAAAACAAATTCAGCAGGTTGCTTGATTGGAAAAAAACCACCCTCTCCTCCCTCGCTCTCGCACTCTCTTTTCGGCATCCATCGACACAACCGGGGATACCCCCTCGACCGCGCTCTCGCGCTACCGCTCGCGTTCGCGTCCCCCGCTGCCCCCCTCGGATAGGCTATGCGTAACCAGTCCACAGTTCGAATCCCAGTCAGACTCGAACGCGTGGACCTCGTGACTTGTTCGTTTCTCGCCTGCCAGCCGAAGCCGCGCTCCGCACATGCCCTCTCTCCTCCCCCTCACACCTCCCCTTCTCATCCCTTTCGCGCGCGCGTCCTCCCCTTCTCTCTTCGCCTTCAGTTTCTGCCAGCCACCGGGCACAGGTCGTGATGGAAAATCGTACACATCGTCCATCGGGTCTATATGCGTTCCTGTGTGACGAGGTACAGAGAGAGAGAGCGGCTCTGCCGGATAGAATTGGGCATTCGTCCACGCGGTTGCCGCCGCCCTATTGCTGCCGTTTTATTTCCAATTTCGACCTTCCAGTGCGGGTTGCGGCTGCTTCCCCGGCTGGGACTGAATGGGCAATGACGAGGGTGGCGGACCGACCGAGGGGGGTGGCGAAGGTTCGGACTGGTGCTGAGCGGTCGCGGCCGTGCCGCGCCGCGCCGAGGCCGGACAATCGCGACTACGTCGACCGCGCCGATGACGCATTGTTTAAGAATTAATAGGAGAGGAATGGCCAATTCCCCGACGCGACGAGAGAAACGCGGCCTAAGCTGCGTGCGCTTTCTTCCCTCTTCATGCGATTTCCATCAGCTTTTCTCGCATACCTGCGTTCCATCATCGCGATTTACTCGCTGCGTGATTCTAAAACTTTTTTGCAATTCTATTTCTTTCTTATTTGATGTAAAAACGTAAATAGAGCACTATCATATCTGATAAATATAAATGAATTGTTTACGTACTATAATTGCTTTGTTCTTTTTTTCTTTTTTAATTCGATAAGATGAATTATTAGAAATAAAAAGGAGAGAAAGAGAAGTAATAGTTTAATCTTTGAAAAATAAAAATAAAGACAGAAATAAAATTATATATATATATATATATATATATATATATATATATATATATAAATTTTACGTGCAATGTTGTAATTAATTTATAATGTGGATACTACAACGTATAAATTTAATTAAATGACCACGTTTTGTCGAGTCGTCGAGTGTAGGATTATAATTATTTGAATGGTGTCAAAGGAACCGATGAAAAATCTCGTACGGTCAATCGCGTTGTGAGGCAGCAAATTGAACTTTTTTTTCAATCGGTCACACGAAGTTCCGGCCACGCCGCGCCGCGCCGCGCCACGTCGCATCGCACCGGTTCGCACTCGCTATAACTTTAGCGCCTGTTGTAGGTGGAGGATATCAATTTCCGCGGCGGTGCGACCCGCCGATATTGCCGACCACCATAAAACGATTATTGTCGTCGAATGTATACGGTTATGGCGCCGTTATAACCTTCCCGTACTTGCCAGCGTGGCCCCACGGATAGACACGGCCAAGGCTAACTTTACACCCAGCACTTTACACATTGTGCTCTCGGCCCGCGACGTTTATTACGATAACTTAAGCGCGCAAGAACGATTTACAGTTATTTATGCCCGCCCGTGAAATTAATATTTACGCAATTCACACCGAACTCGTTGCCACGGTGAGAAGCGAATTTAAATTGCGGCATCGTAATTGAAACGTAACTGAACACCGATATTACGAGCACTACTAGAATAAAACTTAACGAAGTGTATATTGAAAGTAATTACGTAAAAATAATTCAATAGTTACAATCGAGCAATTGTATCGTTCTCTAAACCTTCCTGATACTTTTCGGGAATACGGGGAGAATTTCACGTTATCTATTGTGCTCGAAATAACGTATTCAATATCGGAACATTTAAATTATAAAAATTATAAATATTATTATATTTTGTTAAGAGACAACTTATTGTTAGTGAGAAATAGATGTAATAATTCCTAATCACTGATTGGAGAGAGAGGGGGAGAGAGAGAGAGAGCGAGAGAGAGAGAGAGGAAGAGAAGACGACTATATCGAAAGCGCTATGTTGCGATACATAGAATTCCCCTTCCAAATAGCTCCTTCAATCTTCTCTGCACGCAGTATTGAAACATGCAGGTGATCCGAATACAATTTCAGGAGAGATACCGACATCGATCGGTAATCCTCCTGCCAATTAGATTCGTGCCTAGGCTCTCTCCAATCCGCGCAAAGGATATCGCAATTCCATTCATCCGATACCCCGGCAATAACCTGTGTGTGTACATTGGAAATGACGGGAGTAATAAGATGCGAACCCCCGATGCAATCTTGAAACCACTCCGAGGTAAGTACGGAAAGTGGGTGCCTTATATTACGCACATTTGTGTGCGGACGTGCATATACATAGATATATAACAAAGAAGAATGAATTGCTTCCTGAAATTTGCTTGGCTCATTAGATAATTTGGAAGCGGGGGCAAAGCTGTTTGTTTAAAAAATTTGCGCGTTACCTGTAGTCGTATACAGCCATTCTTTTCCCGCTGAAATTAATGTGTTATTTTAAATAATGTTTATCCTAAATATAATATAATTCGTTAGACATTAAGATGAAAATTGTGATTTTCGAAACTGCGATGTGATATTGATCCATGACTATGACCTTGGTAGGGCAGCCTGTTATTAGTTTCTGGAGATATAAGATTACTCTCTTGACAAATATTAAAGCATCCTGTTACTCCGTCTAATTATCGTCTTCCATCATTGAAGCCCCACACATTGCTGCATTACGTAATAATGGTCTTTAGTTCTCAGCCTAACAAGAGATTGATCGAGTATTTCATTTCCACCTTATTTCATTAGATAAGAAAAGATATGATTAAATAATAGTAATAAAAAATGTAGTGATAAAACTGCTAAGTAAGTAATACTGTTACTTTGCAATTGAATTACATGACTCTTTTATCTATGTATTATTAAATTTGTAATGTCTTGCGGGGCATATGTAAAAAAAAATATCTTGTATATAAACTACCTCTATATTTTGTTGATATGCATAAAAAATGATTAATATTATTAAAAATTAATTATATCGAATAACACTCTAATTAATTACATCGAGTATTCTATTTATAACTCCATTTATATATGTCAGATGGCAAAGAGTAAATAACTGGTATCCTCTCTCTCCTATCGTATAAATTAAAATTTAATTTCTTCCCCAAATGAAATCCATTCTTCAGGAATCTCCGGCATAAGATATTATTCGTGCACCATCTACGAGGATATGGTACAAGCAATCTCGCTAATGGACTGTGCGTTCCCCCTGAATTCTTCGTCCGTCCATCTCTAAGAATATTCGCATGACTCGTTTGATTTTATTAAAACTAATAAATTTGCGTTATAATACGAGTTCCAATAAGTTACACTTTATATTACAAATATTGTAATAAATCATTCAGATTTCCGTTAAATTAAGAACGCGCATATAAAAATGATTGAAAAATTATTAGCGTAATGTATCTTTCTCACAAAATTGTTATTGACAGTCATTAATAATTATTGATAATTTTTATTTGTTATTGACTACATAGTGCCTCCCCACGCGTGTTATGAACTATCTTTTACTATTCACCGAAACCTCTCTCACCCTTACGCCTTGTCTATACTTTGTGCCACCAGTCGATCCCCAGTAACCCAGGGTCGCGACCCTGACGTGTTCGGCGCGGAGTAATGAACCCTCGACCACGGGTTACCTTATTTACACTCACCCGTATCGCTGACTAAACGCACCCTGCGCCATAAGTGAACATGTCAGTTTGCCTCTTCACGAAATTTCAGTGTGCACGAATTTCGTGTTTACTAGAGTTTGTTTTCCAAATCAAACCATTCCTCAATCCTTCGGATTTTTGCTATAAGATGAAACCTTGTTAAACCTTGTTGTTTACCGTTTGTAGCTTGAATTTTAATTGATAAACATGAAATGCAAATAAGCATTAATGTGAAAACAATCAATATGAATCATTCATATAAATTCTAGAAAATTATCCTGGCCTTCTCAGTTAAAAGGAAATGTTCTAAAAACTGAGAAGGCCAGGATAATTTTCTAAAATTTATACCCTGTGAAACAAACTGTTCGTTCGATTTTTACATCGAATGCGCAATATCCGCAGCAATTTTCATTACCATTATTAACGCGCTCACCAATACTCCGAGGAAGACAAAGCCAATGACGCCGGTTTCTTAATTGAAACTACAATCTGGCCTGGCTACGCAAGACCTTAAAGATATCGTAAACTCTGCAGGATTGGACCGGGGCTGGATGATGGGTAGAAGTATGAGCGAAGGAGAAGCTCTGTAAGACGGAATCGACTGGTGAGAGATGGAGAGATTCCGGATCCGAAGGAGACAGACCGAGGGCGGGGGCGAGGGACGGAGAAGAGAAGGTGGAGGCGAGATTGCCTTTAATCCAGCTAGATTTAATACGAGCGACAAATTTTGCCGGAGAATTAATTGAATGCTGCCGTCGGGATTGGCGCTGCGCAGATTATTGTATGCCGGTTTAACAGCCCGAGGCTCGACATTATGTCCCGGCTCTTCTTGAGCAACCCTTGGTCGGAGTTATATCGTCATCGTCATCCCTCTTTCGGACCGTCACTCTCTCTCCCTCTCTTCCTCTCTCCCCGCCTAGGACGGTTCCGGTCCACGATCATTTAACTATCTCGCCGCGTCGTGAATTTAATTCTAATCGCTAGATTAAATTAATGTGCGAACTGAACTAAAAACTGATTATGGCGAGAGGAAAAATAGAGAGAAATATCTTCGTCAACCCGATATTTTTGCACGTCTCGGATTTATGCGCGGTGATTGAACTCCTAAATACGTATACTGCGAAATTCCAGGATAATTATCATTTAGGTGAACTATTCCACATGTTGGCACGTTGTGTCACCGGTGTAAGGGGCCAAGAAGGAGCTGGGGCGACGGTAAAAGGGTCTACCCGCGCTTGACAGTCATAATTGAATCCAATCTTCCGTAAAATGGGGTAGCACTGATATTTTTGAATTGAATAAAGGGGAATCATTAGGATGAGAAGCCTCTGCCTCGGGCGGCAGGTTGAGAGGAAGGAGAAAGGCGGACGGCGACTCGGGAGGATTCGCGGAAGAAGAGAAAGAGGAAAAAAAGGACGACGAGAAGCGCAATAGAAGGCGGGAGAGAGAGGGGAAAGAGGGATGGAGATAAAGATATGGTGAGCGTCAACTGGAGAGACAAAGAGCAGGGTCGCGTATAATGGCCGGCGATAATCCTGTCGCGCGGATTAATTCGCAAATATTTCAATCTCGCGACATAAAGGGATGTAAATTACATTTTTGGTCGAACGCTCCCGGAGGGTACGCCGTGCCCAACGGTTTCGAGCGAGAGATAGACTCGTAGAGTACGGGAAGCGGGATAATCGTTTTATTAACCAAATAAAATCGATGATTGAATGAGGATAATCGCGTTCGCGGACCCTCGAATTCTCCGGCCTTGCGCAATCCCCGGGAGGATTCGCCTTATTGACACAGATGTCACTGTTGGATCATTTTGTCGTAGTTAGCAGCGTGAAATTTTCCGGGATTGAATTTACGCCGCCCCGGCGCGGCGCGGATGAACGTACACGCGCCCGAGTGTATTTTTCCCTTTTTTTTCCGCTGCGCGACCGTTTTTTACCTCCATTAAAGTGCGATATTGAACATTTTTCAGATGGAACCGACAGGTTCACCTGACCGTATGTGAACCGAAGAAATAATGAAGGAAAGGGTTCCTGTGTCAAAACGAGCTGCGATTTACGCCGCATTAAAAGAAGAAATATCGGGAATAGCGTTAGACACGGATGTCACTAACGCTTCTGCGAGAGAAACCCTTGCTAAACGGATCGAAGATGAGGATGGAACTTATTCGAGTTGCAACATGCACCACCACTGGAGAGAAAATTGAGAACGTCGAGTTCCTAAATATCATAGATTTTCGAAGAAATTTAAAAATTATTTATCGGTAGGTACTCTCGTTAAGAAAATATCAGTTCGCAACAATAACGTATCGTCGCCATGCAATTAATTTAATTACTGGCGGCAAACGTTCCCCGTAAGTTGGAAACCGCGTAACAAAAATGACGTAACAGAAACGAGGTATGTATCTTTACAAGAGCGCGATTCTTGTGTTATTGTTCTCCATGTAATATTCGTAGATATGACTGTGGGGCACGCGCGTGCGACGCGCGTGTATACAAAGGCGCAACGGGGTCTGTCCGTGGAGTGCAGTTATGAATGCGAGGATGGGGCGCGAAGGTCGGGGGGTTGCACGTGGCGGGGCACGTTGCCTTCGTATTTTGACAGCACGTCGACACGACGTTTCCGCCTTCGGCACGGAAGCGCCAACTTCCGAAGAGATTTATCGCGGAGGCACGTGAACGAGGGACGATAATTGTCGTGAATTTGGCTAGAGCGATATTTGAATCTTCTCCTCTCCGCCTCTGGCCCTCAGTGTCACCGTTCTATTATCGCCTGCTGTCCCACATTCGAAGAAATAGAAATCGCTCCGATATGAATAAAATGCTTAACGTATACGAAATTTCGTTAGAATTTCATTAGAATATATTCCGAAACAAAATTACGAGATGGTAATTGAACTAATTAAATTACTTTGATCTTTTAAAAATTAAATTACTCTGAACTTTTTTTTAAATGTGAATGTTCAAGAAGAAAGGGCGAGGCGAAGAGACAGGGATTTATTTATTTTTTTTAATATTATAAAAATATTTAAGAATTATCAGCATGCTAATACCCTTGTATCTAGTAATGTAAGCACAGGTGTGCGTGCTGCGCCGTTAATAATAACAGAATTGATAATAAAGTACTTAATTCACCATTTGTTTCAAATAAATATACGTAAATTGCGCATAAAGCATATTGTAACATCTGTATGTAATTACAGAACAGGTATATACCGACTCTAACGTGCTACTGGCGTCTGATGCATATGCATATCGAAAAGTATTATCGCAATACGATACGGGTATCGTGACTAATAACGCAACGATAGCTGGCGTTATGCGTATAGCATATCTGTTTGACGTAAAAGTTGTATTAGAATACAACGGCGGGCAAGTTAGGAGAAAAAAAAGGTGATGTCACCCTCTGTCGACCATATGTGACTTTCCAAAAATACGTAATGCTAATAGTAATTGATGGTCACGTTAGTGCGCCGCTTCCTAATTCGTGTCGTCCATGAAATATATCGAGTGTCCTGTAGAAACGGCGGTACGCCAACAGCTGTTACGCGATGGGCGACGTTGACTTACAATTCACATCTGGTTTACCGAAGGCGACGACGACGACGACACCGACATTGCGAGGTATTAGAGAAGCATTAGAAGTTAGTTGACATTCTTTCACGCATTTCGCGCATTCTTCCTATAGCTGCGAGACTGACAAGTACGCGGATAGTTAACAACTTCGAAGGAGTACTAACTACTCGACACCGCGAAAGAAACTCAAGTCTGGCGAGATTTAGTCACGCATTTGGGAATAATCAATTTAAAACTAGATGGTTACAATATTGATAAAATTATGCATGATATGTCAAATTTAATACTTGATACGAATTAATACTTTACAATTAATACTTGCGCACTCATATTCTTCGACAATTTGAATCTCGTATAAATCGTATTAGACTAATTATAAATATATGTATTAATATAATATGCATTGTAAAAGTTATTGCATATAAATCAAGATACAATAATGTATGCATTATTTATTCTTAAATATGATGCGCTACCATCAATTTCTATAGCATTGCGCAATCAATAAAACATAGCGGATTAAAATGCTGAATGTGTCTTCCACACATGCCGATGGAAACGTAAAAATATATATACTGACCCCTATATAAGTGCTCACGTACCCATAAACATGCGCACGTGTACGTTGACGTGCTTGTATATTAACGCATTCAAATGCATGTGTATCCGCCTATTCGTATATGTATGTATTCAAGAGTAGATATTATACATCCCCATGAGAAGATGCGGGCGAGTGACAACCATATGCATTGCGTTGAATCCATAATATCGCAATATGTGAATGTCGACAAGGCGGTCTCTGATGTAAAAAAAAAAGAGATTGAAAGCCGACCAGCTACCTACGTCAACAGCTTCCATCCTTTTTCTTTTTTAGGGATAGGTATGTAAAGCTCACATAACAGAGTGAGGTGGAATCAGATTTTATGTCCATTTCATTAATCGAGGATTATTAAATGCTCGCTAATCTGATAAAAATCCAAATAGAACTGCAAATATCACAATGCCATGAAATTTAATGGCATTAATTATCGCGAGAAATATTTTAAAAGATTTTTAATTCGTCATTATAGGAAAGAGGACCTCTTTCGTGCATAATAACGTGCATTAATAAGCATGAGGTGTATGCCGTTTATATTTTGCATTCTGTTCTTGTCATGCGACATTATACATTCGAATCGTCGCTCGTTTTGATATAAACAGCGATATTATCTATGATAAAAATAGAGCGTATAAGTTTTGAACGGATGCATTATATATTCACGTAGGTCAAAGAGTAAGCTGGTGTTAGACCCTGATATCCTGCGCGATATAAGTCTTATAAATATAAATGATCTGATCATGAGCATCAGCGATGTGGTTGATTTCGGTTAGCATAAAAGGTGATTTTTAATAATCTATTTGTGACCTCGACGAAATTGTAAATGTTTCGAGTTATCAATAACTTGATTACGTCACCAGATGATAACTATATCGACTAGGTATTTTATAGCATAATTAACATTTTATATTTTTTTATATTTACATAAATTTACCACTCTTATCGCACGTCGCATCATCTTTTTTGTAAACATACGAGAAGATATAGATTTAAAAATTATTTTTTCCTTGATGTACCTGCAGTATTATGAGGCTCTTTAAAATGAGCCTCTCGATTGTTACGTATCATATGTAAATCTTTTTTATACCGATAGTTTTCCTCGAGCCACATATCACTCTATATCACACGCTCGTTGCATTGTTCGTACGCTTAAAGAACGGCCGAATTAGCTTTGCTAATTCCGATGTAAATGTATAACATAACTTCATCCGTGGTTTCGCGCCTCAGCGCCACGGCGAGAAAGAGGTGGCCGCGCGCATATGAAGTGGGCGATAAAGGATCACGGAGAAAGACGGGCGGCAAGAAAGTTACATATGTCGCGTAAAAATCAATTTATCGGCGTCGGATCTTGGGCATTGTTCTCGGTACGTAGAACAACGTGGGGTGGAGGGAAGGGCGGAGATGGGCGGAAAGAGGAAACGGTGTGGAAATGTAAACGTACCGTAAAAAATTCAAATGCATATGTGGACTAAGACACGCGTAGATGCTGTGGGGTAACCACGCGTGCCCACGCGCAAAACTCGAGCGCGCGCTCGCCGCCGATTGGTACTCCGGGCACTCGCGCGACGAGGAACGGCGAAAATAGCACGACAATCCCTCGGAGAGAGAGATACGTGTGTTTTCCGCAATTAGCACCTATACTGATAAGCCGACATTCTTCGTCTGTGTCGCCTCGGTCGCTGTCGAACGAACCTTCGCTCGTTTTCGTGATGTGCACCTACGCGCCTAGACGCACCACACACACACACACGCGCGCGTGTTAAGTCATGTCGAAGCTCGAACGGTTTACAAGTATAATGAGACTTGTGAGCCGCATAACATTACATCGCTGCTCTCTCTTGCTCGGGATCCTCGGGATATAGATTAACTGTTTACATGAGCAGTGCGGATTGGAGGAATCGACCAATTGCGGGATATTGCGTAATACATATAAGTTAATACAGAGTATATAAAATTGTCGAGATATAAAATAAGATATAAAATTATACAACTTACTTTAATTATTTCTATCATTTTTATTTAGAACCTTGAAATGTTTTTAACTCTTACACAGAGAAATGATCACTGAAAGATATAACGTATTGTTAATTATTAAATATAGAAGAATTAGTTTGGAGAATAAAATAGTGCAATATTAATTCGACGATTTACCTTTCAGATTTTATAAATCGTAATTATTTTCATATTAAGTGAATCATGGCCGTTTATGATAACAGTCAAATAGATAGAAACTGGGCTAATATACGGTTGGGCTGGATCTTTTATGCCTTTTTTTTTTAACGTGGAGAAATCTTCGACTACTGTGATCCCGGGCGAGCCCGGTTTACCCAGTAGCCCCCTCAAGAGGGGGAAGACCCCCCCCCGCCTTCTGGCAAAGACGGGGGGATGCCGGATTCTTACCGGCTAAAACTCCACGCGGTTGTCCTCGCGTGCGTTAGTGGGAGGGCCCCGGGAAACTTAAGATTCTTCCGGAGACTGGATCTTTTGTGCCTAATAATATTTATTATTCGCATTATGAATTTCTTCGCGCGCTTAGCAAACTACCGCGCCGTTGCTGTCGGTCTTAAATTGATAATCAATTTAATAATACTATAATACGAATCTGTAGAACCGTTGCAAAGAATTTATTATTTATTATTGAAATAATTATTTTCCTTGTAAATACAGATGTACATGCAATAAATTCTTTTTTTTGAATATATATTCCCTCGACCAACTAACAGAAGTGCATCCACAAACGGATGTAAATTTGAACGTTTCACTACGAACAGCTATCGGGTGTTTGATTTTCGGATATACTTTCAGACCTGAATTCGGCACTTCGGTTTACGGTACGATGAAATACAGCGCTCGTTGAGAATTCAAACGTCAGATTTTCGATACGAATAACGCCCTTGCACGCTCGCGCTGCTCGCATCGATATCTGGGTGGAATTCATAAAGTACGTACCATGTAGAGGCACGTCAAAGCGAGGCTCGCAAAAAGCATCGATAGACCATATCGTTTCAATCATCGATAACGCCCACGATAAAAAGATGCCGCGCTTCACTGGGCCATTGAGGGCTCATATGGATAACATGAAAGAAAAGTTGAGTTAAGTGGATTGGTCGAACGCGACGCGGTGAGTATTATGGTTTATGCAGTGGATATATTCCCCGATACGCACAGAAGGCCGAATAACTTTATTTTAGTTTAAGTGATTTCACATATCGTAGGAGATTTTCACATTACGTGGCCATAATTTATTATTTAGTAACTAACACACTGGGGAGCAGGCATTAATATTCTTATCATTCTAAATTCAGATAAACGCCCAAGAATACTCATTTATTTTCCCAATTACCAAATACCCAATTATTTATATGCAAATTATCGTAGCTACGTCGAGTGTCTTACCGTGAACTCCTCTTAATTGACACCCCGCTCACGTATCGAGCGCGACAAATTTAACATCATATCGCGCGTGGAATGCCGGAATACCAGCGAAGTCGCGTCCGAACTTTCGATGGGTTTTAATAAAATGCCGTGGCGAATGTCGCTGCACAATAACCGTAAAGGCACCTTGCACACGAGCTTGAATGCAAGGGTGGCTCACCCTTCGCGTACACGTGCCCGTTACCCCACGCGTGCCATTTCTATTTCACTGACGGGTACGATGGTTATAAGGCGGGGGCAGCTTTAGCTGAAGGGGCGGCTCGAAAAGGGTGCCCCCTTCCCCCCCGTACGATCCTATGCAGAGAGAGAACTGCTCTATACATATAACGGGCTTCCGCACGTGGACATTCTCAGCTTACCGAGACAAATCCGCGATCCTGCATGCATAAAGTATTAAGCTGTTGAAAATTTATGAAAATGCACGTAATTTTTCCAAGTCGGTCTCTGACACCCCTTTTCTCTCCTAGCCGCTTAATCTCGGTTTATGAATGTTCCATGAAGAATCTACTGAACTAAACGTTTAATTCATTGCGAGAAATCGTGTATGCTTAACTTCATTGGTGCAGAAACTGTAATCGTATAGGGAGATTTGGTAACTGATGGGTATATATTAGTGAGATTATTTGTGAACTATTAATTTTGCTGCTATAATAATTAAAAGCATATAAATATCTTTTTTAAATATTATTTTTAAATATTCTGAATTTATAATATAAATTTATATATCGATATTGCGGCATATTACATTATTTCTGTTATTTTATTTTTAATTATACTCACATCACGATATCGATAAATATTCCTATTATATTTATTTTTTTTTTTTTTTAATATTTAGCGATACAAATTAGATTACTTTTATATTTCTGATAAAAGTATTTAACATTGCTAGTAATAATATACAACGCAAAACATAATACATGTAAGAGTGTTATAGTCTTATAAATACACAGGCAAAGGAGTTAATAATCAGCGCAGAAACGTGTGGACAAAGCGTTCGTGAAAAATGAGCATTGTGCGATAAGTTTATTTGGAATACCTTATCGCGGCTGTAAGCGAGACGCCCCCAAACATATTTCATCCATCCGCTCACTCTCGGCCCCTCTATACTTACCCCAATATTGAAACAGGAGTCGGATCTTAGCGCGGGCCCCGGGGGACAAGCGTGGACGCGTTTATATTCGCACTCTCTCGAGCACCCTTGCTACTCTAAAACGGGTTTCGAAAAGGGTACCGGTATAACTTCGAAGCCTCTTATCAAAATAATGGTTACATCTTCATAAATATTTGACCGTTCGTTTTATTGGAGGCCCGCGACTGTCGGCAGATCAGTATGGAAATAAGTGAGCAGATGAGGAGGGGGATTCAGGAGATTGCGAATAATGCTACGCGCGCGAATTAAAAATTTAAAAATGCGGATCGAGCTTAAAATAGTGAACACGGTTTGTTTCATCTTCATTTACTAAAGCTTATTGTTCTTACCGCTTGTATAATCAATAACATTCTATTATATTTTTTAATAATCAAACTGTGGATGTGATATATCGTGCGATCTACTTTAAGATTTCAGTCAATGCTATCAAGAAAGAAGTAAAAAAAAATCATGTTTTAAGTTGATATTTCTGTACGGTTCTGTTAGTAACAATTTCAATTATATAAGGATGTTTATTAATTATTACTAATTACATTTACGTGAAGGATATTTTCGTCAAAAATATGATGAGTATATGATGTGCGCATATAAAGAATTATAATCAACATATAATTATAATATACTTAAATCAATAAATAAATAATTAATATATATTTCAAAGTCGAGGAAATATACTAAGAACACTACGATTTAAAGGACGATCTGTCGGCATATGTCTATCAAAGAATGTCTGTTGACATTCCGAGCATTCCTGAGCTGTGATGCTTAAGTTCCATTAGCGACATCCGCTATTTATAAATGTAAATTATCACTGATTCGATGATCCCGGAATTAACCCGGTATAGCCAACTGTCTTTCTCTTCTTTATTTTTATATGTAGAATCAGTGAAAGTGCTCTTTCATTCATATTTCGTTTTCTTCCATTTATAAGCAGTAAGGAGAATCATTTTATGATTAATTTTAGTGCGATTATTTCAACAAATAATCGTTCACAAGCGAGTTAATATGTATGTGTGTGTGTGTGTGTGTGTATATATATATATATATATATATATATATATATATATATATATATA
>NW_020221739.1:813012-888289 GCF_003070985.1 Temnothorax curvispinosus
TATATATATATATATATATATATATATATATATATATATATATATAATATTTCGTAAGTTTCTCGATTTCTTGTGTCTCGTTCGGTGGCGCGTTGCGTCCACTAAAGTATCCTTTTACCCGCTCGAAGAGCTAAAGCGACTAAAGGCGTCAAAAGTCTCTGCAGCGATTTTTTGCCGTTACCGACCCTGGAGAGTCACTAGAGCCGAAGAGCGTGGGTGTCTGGATGGAAGAGCGTGCACGGTAAGTGCACGCGGGTGTGTAAACATTTCAAATTAGTATTCAGATGCGCAGCTGTTGACTGCTCGACGGCCGCTCGCTTTCGAGGGCTTCTGAGGCTTCGTTTAATTGTAAGGAGGCAGATGCCCTCCTCTTCCTCTCCACTGCCTCCGTCGCGTCCACCTTTCGCGACTTTCTTCCATCTCCTCCCGGCTCCTCTACGAGGACTGCGAGACATCGTCGCCCTTTTCATTCGGACGGCTAGCCACCCTCGTACAGTTTTAACCCCACGGGTTGACCAGTCCTCGTGTATGGTTTCTTCCGAACTGAGACGTATATACACCCGAACAGAAATACGTGAGCGCGTGCCAAGTATTTTAGGAAAAACGTGTATCCCGTCACAAACGCATGTAACGTCGAGACATTTTGTGTTCTAGGACTAGTGGTATATTAAGGTTTGCAACTGCTACTTTACTTCGTGCTACAGTAATTTTAAGTCTCTTCCAACATTGTTTTGAAATCGCAGAATTGCAAACTTGATAGTTTTGCAAAAATTAAAATATTGATTATATACAGATTGTCTACGCAACCTGTAATATAATCGAAAAGAAAATAACTCCTAATACAAAAATAAAAAGTAAAAATGTAAAATTTTTTAATACGAAATTTTATTTTAGAAACATCGACTTTCAAGATTATAAGATTTAATTGTAATGCGCAATTGTAATAATCAAATACAAGAAACTATCGCTATTTATTTATTAATTACAAAAAAATATGTTTATCATAAAATTTGTGTTTATGTATTGTTGATAATTTTTAAATAACGTAAATATATCGTAATTACGGGATGAATAATTCGGAACTAATTATTTGTTAGACATATTCGTGAAAAAATTGGAGTTTGTTAGAGCATTCGAACATGAAAGGAACACCATAATAAGAGCAACAACTCTCACTATAATTGCCAGTGATTAATAGAGAAGCAATCTGGTCTCTCGACGTGTCGTGCGACAGCGTGGAATTAAAGTTGTCGAGGTATAATGACGAGAACATTATACGAATTGCGGATCAATCGGACAGACAGGCCCGCAATTAGAATATTAAAATGGAACGAAAATGGGAACGTTCGATCGGTTTTGACCAATAGTCGGCAATCTGGTGATTCATAACCCGTAGTTATATCAATCAGATCGAGGCTGTTTTAACGGACAATTCAAAAGCAGTGAATTATTATAATCTTTACACGTTTAGATGTATTACGTATCTATACAAAATGTATATTGCAATTGTTAATTTAATTATTATAAATTTAATTATTACAATTAACAAAATTTCAGAGTAAGAAATATCAATTTTAATACAGGAAATGTGAGGAAGATTGTCAAGTCGCAATATTTTAAGGATTCCTATTTTTAATAAACTTGTTATTTTTTTGTTGTTTACTTCAACACAAAGTAGTATCATGAATAATTTAAACCAAATCTTCATGTATAGAAATTAAAATTCAGAACCTGTAGCGAATTTAATAGGCGATGATATTCAACAGATTCATGTCTCCATTATAGTAGTAGTAACAGTAAGAGTGTGTGGTCTGCGTGAAATGAATGGGAAGGATAATGCGATCATTAATCTGTCAAGAGTGCCGTGTTATGACATTCTATAAACGATGTAAAATCTGATTAATCGCGGCCATACGGTGGCGCACCTTAACTAAACAGTCGTTATTAACTTAATAAATTTGCTAGGAGCAATAAACCTAGTCGAGTTGGACTTCATTTCGTCCTTGATTAGTTAAATATAGAGTTAAGCATATACATATATCCGGTTATCCATCATGAAGTAGCTTACGCAAAATGGTAAATTATAATGCTCGAAAAATAACATATGGAGGAAGCCAGAAAAGTCGGGGCTCAATTTATAATTAGCTTTAAATCTGCATCGAAATAATCTTTACGTGTTACGCGTTTGAAAGAAAACAAACAACGAGCGCGCGGGTTTTGAATAATACCGATTATATCATTGTTGCGATTAGAATGTATTCATTCTAAGAAACAATATGTTTCTCGTATTATAAAACGCATTTATTTGACGTAGATAAAAACAACTAGCATTGAAATTTGTCAAAGAATCATTCTCTAAGGTGTTATGTAATATTTTTGTTATATATTTCTGTCATTCGTATGTGTGTAACGATAAACTCTGGTATGGGGGAGAAAGGATACGTTAAAAAAAGTGCCTACAGATAATAAAAATCTATATACATTACTTGTTACTTTTGATATATTTTATCTAACAACGTTTAAGAATAAAAGTCCAATTATTAAATGAAGGAGTTCGGAGGTGTTGGTCTTATATTTTCGTTGTTCTCTATCCTTCACCTCCACTGCCCGATAAGATCGCCGGAAGATCATAGATCAAACACGTAAACGCACACCTTGTGTGGCTTGACGCCGTCTTGCCGCGCTTATTATACATTCGTAGTACGATAAGAGCTTACGGTAGTTACACCGCTAAGGGTAGATACGCACTGTTATAAATGTCAGTATTATACGAAGCATCTCTTGGAAAATCTTGCAGGAGAATCGCTGATTCTCGTTGCACATGTACGGCATGTGTCAATCCTCGTTCTGCGTTTAATAGCGAAACGTATACAAGTAACTTATCCGTGATAGCTGTGGATAATTGGATGAGAGTGCAACGAAGCGTAACTACTTTATTAAGTAGCGCATTGTCGGGCAGTGAGCGTTATTAATGGTAAATAATGATACTTTAATGGTAGCGATCGTAGACAGGAGCCAGTAAATAATTTATCGGTTTAAGCAATTACGATATTTAGTATAGTTGTTGAGTTATATTCATTGGAACAAGTCGTGGGAAAGTCTAAAATAGTTTTCGCCATACGTAACATGAAGCGTGAAAACTGCAAAAGACTATTGTCTTATAGGTTTTCATAAATTAAGCTTCGAGAATATAAATAAATCAGAAAATATTTTTAAAATGTTCAATTAATTTTGTTAGTAAAACATTATTTTAATTAATATAATACCGTAAATAACTTACGCGTTCTTTTCACAAATGTCGCGTCTTTTTAGATATTTATCTTTCTTTTTAATTATTTACCAATTAACATCGAGCTGCGCGAATTTAGCCGGCGGCAGTGGAACATATTGCGTCAGAAGTAAGGGGAAAGGAGTCGATTTAAGCCTGATCGTGGCTAGAACGGAAAAGAAGCCACGGGTGGCGGCAGCCCGATAGCATCGAAACCGATCCTCTCTCATCCACCTCTTGAGTTAGGTAGTTCTCACTGTACCTAACGCATGCAGATCCCCGCGGCCAGAACAACTCTATGGCGCCAAATCGAGGCATTGTTGTTCCAGGTGCCATTACGGCAACCTGCTTATATACACACACACATACACACACACGCACATTTCGCCTGTTGCAAAAGGTGAAAGCCATGCACGCGGAAGCGAATAACTCGCCTGCGAATGGTAATGCGAATGGATGAGCGTTTCAGACATTGCTTTATAATAAGCCGGACCGATAGCGATAATCATCACGCTATACAAATCGAATTAAACGAGATAAACATCACATGCAAATTTGTCGATTTTAAGGAAAGTATAGAAAGATGTGACGAACGATACGCACGATGCGCGGCGCACACAACGTTTGGATTTTAATGGAAAATCGAAAGTTTCCAAACTCCGACATGCTCGACAAGCGTTAAATAACATATTACGAAATCTGAAATACCGAATTAGAATCACTGAAATCCGGGCAATTTGGCTCTATACTACTACTACTATAATTCATACGGCTGATGCGGATCTACAGCGCAATATCGGTTTGGACACACGATATTCTTCTTCCCGTCCTCATAAAACTGATATTCTGATGGGAACGCCGAGGTAGGACGTGACAGGAAAGGGGTCCACCGCAGCTATCATAATACCGAGACACTCGGAACATGGATCTCGTGTTTATGGTGCGTCATCTACGGCATCCTCAAGTTGATTGGTCAGCTCTGGTTACCAGACAGTCAGCTCGAGACAATACGACTGCGTTTTATATACGTGAATATAGTATAGAATATAAAAATATTATCGCCGGCCCGAAAATAAATTTGGCGGGACAAAGCAGAGACATTTTAAACTTCTCGACCTCCACTCTGTTTCGCGATTATAAAGAAAGGAGTTATGTGTGTGATATTAAATTTGCCGTAACCCATCAAGCTTATTAGCTTTCTACCACGCACAGTCTTGCACGAATAATACGTAATCTCTAAATTTGAAAAATATTGCTGAGCTAGAAAAGATGTATACGCAAAAATATTGTTAGGCACAAAGATCCAGCCCGGCCGTAGAAGGGGTATTTCTCTATCATTTGTGTTGAAAAATATGAATTTAAGATGGTTCGACACTAGGCTCTTCGATCAGAGATGGAGCATTCGAGGCAGAACGAGCACCGTCTCATGTCCAGTCTTATTCCTGATGCGATCGGCGCGGCGGCGCAGTTACGTAGTGCACGTACGCTATTAACGCCGCAGTTACGTTGCGGTTAAGGACGCGTGTATATGCGCGCAGGAAGTTACTTATCTCGCCTTTACCCGATGCTAGCACCTCGGTGATATATTATTTAAGAGTGTTATGCTAATACGCGTAAGCGAGCATTACTTCTGGTTCATGCGCCGAAAGAAGATAGAAACTCGCGCGAGATAAAGAACGTCGAAAGACCAAGTGATTTACAACGCAATTTAATTATCTTCATTTGCAGTGCGCATTTTAATACAGATATCTGACCACGGGTTTTGTACACGGTGGCGGAATAACACGCGTTAGTTTTGTTAATTAATTCTCATCCAATTCGGGCGAATAAGTCAAGCATATTCCATTTTTCCGTAAAAAAAAAATTCCCGCAATCTGTATATTTCAACGCAATCAATTGCGTTGAAATATACAGATAAGAAGATAAGAGTCTCAGTAACTTTCGGTTATATCCGAGAGAATTTATTGCCTCATTTATCGGGTCGGCCATTCGTCGCACGTTTTACTTGACGGTTACGCTCGAGAGGCGTCTGGCGATTGCGCTTCTCTGGGAGAACCAAGTCCTTAATAAGCGAACTTCCTGGAACGCGATGAAAAATATGTTTTTGCAGGCACGCACGATACGTGTCGCGATTTTATTATACCCGCCGCTTACTGATGCGCACCTCCGTCAGTTGAAAAGCATGGAAACAATGTATTCATATACCTTCAGATGAATCCATGAATATCATGTCATAAGTATTATATTATTCGTTTTACAAATATTTTCTAAACGAGAAGAAAATACTGCATTTTTAAAATTGTGTTTATAAGATAGCGAAAGACGAAAAACAGTTTTGCTGCTTTCGCTACTAAATGTATTTGGATACAACAGGAAATATATACGTAGTTACATAATATATAATAAAAATATTTTATTCCATCTAAAATTATTCTCTACTTCTTTTTATGTGCCTCACAATACTTTGAGATCACGCTGTGATATAAATCATGATTATGGCTAAACGTTGACACAACGTTATAAGATCTTGTAATTGTGAAAATAATGTTCTTCCCCGTTGCGCTCACATGAACGTATTATATGGCGCAGCGAGGCCGAAGCAAACATTCTGTAAAAGCGGTCAAATCGCTCGCTTCCGCTTAGTCTTTGGACAGGCGACAGGTCAGCGGATAAGGTGGGGCCGACGTTTATGAACCTGCTGCGCCTTTGCGTATCTAGTCGGTATACATGAACCTGACATGAAACTCAATTTTCAAATCGATTTACATACGTCGAGCGATTAATCCTTTGACTGCGACATGTAAAACTGTTTCCTCTCAAAATCTCCAACGAGTCAAATAGAAATACATTACAATTGAGATATAGGTACTGTGCAAGTTTAGTATTTCTTTACAATAACTAATGTAGAATTATTAGTATTTATCATAGAGTGTTATTCGTTAAGAAGACACACAATAATACATCAAATTTATCTCAATACAAAATAACAATGTGAAACAAGATATTACAATAATGTAATGCACATAAATGTATATGTTAATATGGCACACGTTTAGTTATTTGTTATTAGTGTTCTCGCGCGATAAGAAATTCAACGGATTTAAGTAAGGGCCGTGAAAAGACGTAAAAAAAAAAAAAACAACGTTGCCCAAAGTCGAAATAAGCAGCTGGGCCGCCTCTGGGGCACCGAGGGCAGCGAGCAACGTTTGAGCCGCGATAAAATTCGAGACTGCACGTGCTCGCACAAATCGAGCCACGATGCCCACGATCCTCTCTCTAATTCATATTCCTGCACCTGACTGACCTCTTATTCTCCTGCGGATCTCATTTAACACCCCCGCGGGCAAGCGGTCTCTCCCTGACTTTACCGCGGTCATCACCTGCGCCGCTCGTGCCCGGCGTGGTTCTTTCTTTTCGGGGGTACGGGGTACGTGCCCTTTGCCTCGAGTTTATAGGCGAGCCGCTAATTTCACCTTGAATATTATTAATACCGGTGTCATTCGGGTGGGCCATACAAATGGTTTGACTCTACGTTCGGACAATGTCCTACCGCGGGCACGTGTCTCTGTCTGCGTGACCATGCAGAGCAAATCGTACCCGGTGTGTATTTTTCGTTCAAGAAATTATCATGATTTAAAAACAGGCTACAAAAGACGTCGCGTTTAATTTGCGCTTTATATCGTAATGCTATCTAGGATGAAATAATGAGATAAAAATATTCTACAATAAAATATTCAAATGTAGAGATTAATCTCACACAATCATCATGACGCAAGATCAGCAAAGCTGCATTGGAACAAAGGCCTATGGGTATTCGTCAGACGTACGGTTTGCTCGGAATAAATTTGTCGACGTTGCTTAAGGGGAAATGCAGAATTCGCAATGTAATGCTCTATCTCTTTTTAAATAATTGCCGGGTAAAAGTAACCGAGCCTCGTTTTAAAGCGCATAATTGGTCGGTTTTAATTCACGCGCATTTATCTGATGTGTCAGCTGCTTGTTGCATAATACCACCCTCCAATTATGATGCCGCAGATTAACTTTAATCGTGTTTACGATTACCGGAAAATCTCTTTCCCGTGGCGTAAGCCACACGGGGCACGTGATAGGCGAGCGTTAAATTGTACGCGGCATTTCAGAGGCTCGCTTTACGCATATGCGGATGCACGCGAAGAGTGGCCTACTCCCATTTCCGGACGTGTCGCATTTCACGCTGTTGACTTTCGAAATACGTTAAAAATGTCCGGCTAATTAATAATCATGCGGAATACCTAGTACACCGATTGCCACTTATTCAACCTATTCTCGTTCTTTGTTTACCTCTTCCTGCGCGCATCCTCGACGCTTATGCTGATAATTTAGAGTTGTTTAAGAATTTCGCAGCGAGAGAACTTTACGGCGGGACAGGTGAAGTTGTACGCGCTAAACAGGAAGTGACCCTTAGGTTGTGTTTGCATACCGGTACTAATGCGCATACGTGTCGGAAACGAAAATATATTACTTAGGACCAAGAAATCCTTACAAACGATCCACACAAAAGAGTCAATTGAATTTTCAGGAGAAGAAAAAGAAGGTCGGTTAAATTTAACAAAGTATCTTCATAGTTAGGATAAAATTGCGTTTTTTTATTAATTTTGACACATCGTATCTACTAGCATTAGGAAATATTAAAGAGCGAACGCGGAGGAGCAAAATCTGATGAGAAAAAAACTGTAATGTATGTGAATAGCGTAAAATTCAATCGTGACGTTATTGAAATGAAATCTTCATAGTGCTCGATTTGTTCGGAATATCCGGCGTGTCGCGGATGTACGGTCCTATAAAAGAGTATAGACGGGACGTAGGAAACATCGCATTAAAAAAGCCAAGTGGTAAAGGTACAATGACTGCGCGACACGGTTTATGCATTAGATCCACATGTTCTTCATTAACGACAATAAGACGGACCACCGGAAACGGTTCCGTTTCCTTTGAAGAACATCGACAACTCAATTGTCATTCTCTGATAAACAACGAGTTATGGAAGTGAAATTGAACAATCACCGACGAAATATTCTACTTGTGTACACATCATTGTACTAATGCTGCATCTGTGTCAGTAATATATTATAATAAACACCAATTTTATATAACATTTTTCCATTTGCAATATAATTCATAACAGCATTAAAATTGCCAATTCATAAATGTCTTTATTTATATTGTTCGAAAGTATTGAATTTTTAATAAGAGGAAGCTAAAAAGTTAAGTAAGGCTTAAGTTATTCTCCTTGAGCTCGAAGAATAATCGAGTGTGATTGGTTTATTTTCTTACGGCCTTACGATTATGACCAAAACTTTGTTACGTGCAATGGCCCTTAATTTTTAACGTCTTAACAGTGTCGAAAGATGTCATTTTCAGTATCAGACCTTTAAATGAAGACAATCGCTTGTTCTTTGGTTTACGCGTCGACGTACTACGATGCATGACACGCGATATTACTGCGATATTAAAACCATATATAAAGTGGTTTCTCTGTATACGGAAGCATGAAACGCGTATGCTGAATGGATGACCGAAATTGATAAAGTGCTTCATACGTATCATCCGATATTGGTCACGCGAAAAGGAGAACAGTAAAAAGAATCGTGCAGGAGGAATGGCCAGCAATCTTGATATAAGTAATGCATTTCTTTTATATCTCTGCGAGATAAAGAATAATGGATGGGGATAGGTCACGCCGCGTGGATAATATGATATCCGGCACTCTCGCGAGAAGTTTGCGGAGATGACGATAATAATAATCCAATGGACCGTCCGCGCCGCGAGAATATACGACCTTATAGCGAGTTTCCAAAATTGAAGGATTGACCAGTGCGATAAAGATTTTTATCGCTGGATAAACTGTCGCGGTATCATCGATCTTCACTAATATGAAAAAAAAATATTACCGAGTCTTCCAAATATGATAGCAGCGATATAATATCGAATTTTGTTTATAACTATATACTTTATACATTTTCGTAAAAAGATACTACATTTTCAACATAATTAAATTTGTATTTTATTACCTAAAATTTTTGTATATGTTTGACGCTTATCAAGTAATCTCATAATATAAAGTGATCAAAGTTACCTTAATTATACAAACAGTATAAATAGTATGTCCATTAAGATCAATAGGAAAACATCTGTTGTTCTAAATACGGCGGTGCTTATAGTAGCATGATAATTATTTTTAGTGGAGACATATTTGCATTAAGAATCAACACAGTGATCAACTAAAAGGGGTATTCAGAAATGAGTCACAGCCACTCTTACATTGAAGAGACGGTTCTACTAATACCAGTATAATTCTTATTTTGAAGTGCACATCATGGAGATGTCAACGAAAGATTAATTCACACTCGTTTCTTTCGGCGCCTAATTAATTGAATATAATGCGTGTATATGGAGATTATCTATAACTTGTATCATTATAAGGAACAGCAGATGTGGAAATTAAAATGGATAAATCACTTACAATTAGAAATAATAGTATATATATGGTAATGAAATAAAGAAGAAAAATTTAAGCTGCAATTGCAGATTGTTTAAAAATAAACGTGAGATATGATAAAACAAGAGCAGGCAATGTTAAGTCTGTCTCATAATAAGAATACATTTTTTAAACTAATTAATTTGTCAATTACCCAAAGTTATTACTTAGCTACTTTAAGAGTTATCAGTCTTCCTTTCAAATATATATAAAACAAGTAATCTTTTCGGATAATAACGGATGTCGTGCGGAATGAAACACACGATTACTTAGTGTAACTGTGAAATAATATTTTGCCTCTTGCATCTCTCACGAATTCATCTTTGGTAAGATATTAGCTAGAGACGCAGAGAAGTGACATATGGTAGGCTCTACGCCAATATCACCCTAGACTTGATGGAGTACTTGGGGAGATTCGCTTAGATTCTACGCTCCAGAACCCGTCCGAACGCCTGACCACCGTCCGCCGTGCTTGCTCGCCCCCGAATAAAGCGGCTTTCTTCTCCCCGTGCACGCTTCTTATCGAAGAAATATCATTTTATTTCATTTATGGCTTGGACGTCAAAGGGGGATTTCGCCTCCGTCCGACTTCTATATTTTTATGGGGATTTCGGATCTCAATCATATATTTTGTGGCGATTTGTCCGTCTAAACTTATCTATATCTCGATCTACATAATACATATATCTAGCATAAAAATTAAACTATCCAATTAGATAATTTCATAGGTTTTATTATAGATCATAACTTCTGCTTTTAGCGAATGACACTTTAAAACATTACAACTCAGTTATTGACTACATCTCTCGATAATATTTTTCTTCTTTCTTAGATTATGGTTTCATACAATAAATATAATATAGAATTTTTCAAATTCGCCAATGTACATTTGTTCTTCGAAGATTGCCCGAGATTCAAGTCAACGTATCAGTTTCGTTCAAGCGCGGATCATGATCCGAGGAATCGCGAGACGAGCGATGGCGTAAATCAAGCGGCCCAAATACCGACTCGATATTGGCGCGATATCGATCGGTATTCCGTGTGATTTTATCGTGCATTCAGCCTCGTATCGACTTAAATAGGAACATATCGACTTTTATAGGAATTCCATCGTCGTCGCACGAAATGCTCCCCCTCTCCCCCCACCCTTTCTCGCGCATGAACGGGGAGAAACGTCAAAATTGATATTCTCCGCTCGCCTCGAGAACTGGCGCGCATAAACCCAGAATCCGATATTTCACGTGCCATATTCTCCCAACCTACTATCACCAACACCGATTCCATACGTGCGTGGCACACGTGAGATACACACCGACACGTCGAGTGTGCATCGCGTTCTTTCTCCGCGCCATGATCCGTGCTAGATAGAACGTGTGAGTTTGGAAGCTACATCCACGATGGGATGTTTCGCCAGAGGCGCTCACGTACCATATCCGATTTTCTATTTGCCATATAAGCGCGCACAAATCTTACCACGATTCGTCATATTTCTCGAGAAACTTGACGGATGCGTCGTGTAATAATACGAGACGCGTGTTGAAACGAGGCATAGATAACATTGACGAGTAATTCAAGTTAGAGAAAAACGTGACACAAAATTATAAATTATTTGGTAAAATTTGTGCAAAATAATTATTTAGAAATAATTTAATGTTTCTAAAAGCATATAAATGGAAAGAGAGAAAAAGATTACTCTTTTCTGCATAAGTAAATTGAACAACAAGTACATTACAATGCTGCATCATAATCCCAGAATACGTTCGTGAGAAAAAATCGAAACGAAGAATTTATATCGAATTCCGTTTTTGAAGAGTTTCGAAACAGAAACCGCCACGCTCAGCTTAAATCGAATCGACTGCGACTGCTCGTTAAATTGAAGTCGAGAACGATCGCTGGTGACGTGCATAGCGCACGTAGGGCAGAATATCCGCGAGGCGACAGGGAAATATGGCGAGCGCCAACTTCCATGTACGTTTCCACTCGGCTCGATTAGGTCAAATCGTTTGTAATGTCGGAGCCCGGTTTCGGGCTCATTCCACATTCTGCGAAGTACACGCTTTCGATATTTCTCGGTTTCCACTTGCCGAACCACCGTCGATTGAGCACCCCTCTCGTCTTACCGAAAATCAGTTTCGCGTATCGTATTTGGCTACCCCTCCTAAATCCGGCAGGCATAAGGTGTGGGCGAGTTTAGTTGAGGCCCGAGGCCCGAGCCGGCTCAGCTACCGGCTTTCTTATTGATGTCTTTTGGGGAAAACTTTGAGAGGTTGTTTCTACGGCGGACTATAAAGTGACACTTCCCGTTTGCAAACGTAAACTTGTTCGCGGTTGATAGAGCGAATATTACGAGGTACACGCATATCCGTGCCCGCGGACGACGGAGAGGGAGATTGGGGGAGCGCGAAGGAGGATGATGAAGGATGCGAGAGGGGGGACGAAACGACGAGTGGATATGCGGGCTTTACCCATGGGAGTATTACGGATTCAAGGTGAGTAGAGGTCTCACGAAGTAACCCGAGACATCAGCGGAGTAATATTTCCATATTCTGATATCGAATAAATGGATCGTTCTTGCGCGCACGACGCAGGCATAAATTCTCGGCAGACCTATCATACATCACCGACCGGCAGAAAGACCCGCCGTGGCTGCATGGCTCTATGGCTATCGTACGAGGTGTGTGTCGAGAGTGCCGTCTTCCGTGCATTCGCTTCTTACGGACTTGTCATTCGTACTTTTTCACGTGGACAGTCGAACGAGAATAATCCATGTGGTTCGATCCACTGCCCTATCTCCATGTTCTGAGAGAGAGAGAGAGAGAGAGAGAGAGAGAAGAGAGAGAGAGTTGCGCTTTAAAGACTTTAATTTTTACGGGATCACGAAACGTGAATTATATTATGTTGATAGAGGTCTCACCATCGTACTGCATTCTTATTTATATTGTCAATGAATATTTTATTTTTGTAGTAACACTTTCAAAATAAGTAACATGGAGAATCAGATGAATTAATATGGATTAACATTACACTATATCATTTCGTTGCCAGTCACAAAAGTTGATTTCATCTTTCTCTTCATTGATTTTTTTCTCTCCAATACGTTCTGTTGGCTTACAGAAATTTCTATCATTCCTTTATTTTATCCAATATTTCGATCTTTGTTTTCTCTCTTTTTCTTTCTTTTTCTATTTCTCTTGAGACTTCTGTCATTTCCTCAGAGCGTGCGAGTATTCCAGCTCTTAACCACGTAGCGTGCATACTTACATGGCTTATGTCCAGTTGGCTGCGATGTGTTTAACATGTCGCTCTCTGTTACCAACCAGGCAATTCTCCGTGGCTGTGCACGACCCACGACCGGATCAGACTTCCTTTAACGTAATGAGATAAGATTCCCAGTTGAACAATGCAATAGGCCGAAGCCATCTCGCGCGATTCATTAAACAAAATGTTTAATTCGTACAACCTTTAAATCTAATTTTTGTCGTACATGTTGATTTATAAGCGTTTATTTCGAGCGTTGTATATATAATCTTCGTTTTCTAAATCTTGATAAAATCGATATAGCACTCCATCTACGTATTTCATTGTAAGTAATTTGTGTTTTACTAGAGTTGCGCCATCTTTGAAATAAATAGTTTATACATATGTGTAATTGTTTAATAAAGTTTTTCAATAAATATGACGAGACATTTAATCATACGCATTCTTAATTTAATTCATACATAATATTATATGTATAATAGTCGACGCGCATTATGATATCAACGTCCATGTCGACTAAACGAAAAACGGGTCAACGCAAGTGAATTCTCACCCAGGCGGGGAAAAGTGTGTGGAAAGGGAAGCTGGAGCTGCGCGGCCTTGTCTTCCAGGCCCAGGTCGAATGTGTCAACCATACGAACGTGCGACAAGTAACCAGGATCGTTGCCAACGCCCCAGACCGACTGGCCGGACGTCTCGAACCACCAGCCTAGCGTATCGTCATGGGCACAACGTCGTAAACATCGTGCGTCGCGACTTGTAAATTCACCTGTGGCGTTTTAATGGTCTACCACGCGCGTGTATTAGTTTCAGGGACATTAATAACGCCGCGGTGAAAGGCTATCACCGATTAATTAGTCACTTGGGGCTCGGATCCCCTTTAGCACGGTCCCAAAATTTTCCGCAAAGCTCTCAGGTATACCTGACAGGATCGCACTGATTGATATCGACAGAAAGTCTATACTTTTAATTAATATGAAAAATATTATTAAAAATGCAGAAAAAAGAAGCCCGGTTTTTGTGCAAATAAATAAGTTACAGATATAAAACTGTCTTTGCTTTTTGATTATAGAAGAATAACGTCTAAATTTATAAAATATCTTAAAAAAATCAGATATTATTTAGTTTCTTTGGACAATGTAGAGCGAATTTTTCCTTAACAAAAATATCAGAAGTCATCATTTATTGCAACTTTTCAATTTTTAGCATCATATATCTTTGTAATTAAATATCAAATTAAAATTCTATTGAAATCCACCTGAATTTAACTTTATAGAGTTAATTCTGTTGTTTCTGTTGTTAATTTAATTTTCTGAAGTTTATTTTACGGAAAATCTTTTAGCAATTATTTGTTACTCGAAAATCATTCGTGTCTATTAGTAGACATTTTTGTTAAGGAAAGATTAATTTTTCAAGTTGGCGAAAGAATATCCTGCGCATTGTCTGTACACATATATTGCCCCTGAAACTCTTGTTTGTATTTACATATCGATGATAACAATAAATAACAGCAGAGTGATGTGGCGGGCGGAAAAATTTATCTGGATGTGATAATTAGATAATAACTCATGGTCAGGGTCATGAACTCTAACACGGCAGGTGAAATTAATCCGGAGATTATCCAGGAACGTTTATATTCGCCCGACACGATGCGACGCGACGCGACGCGCCGGGTGTCTACGACGACGCACAGGTCTCGAGCCTAATTCGTGTCTTCCTTCGCAACTTATAATTCAAGCTCGCAGACTGGAACCAAACTGAACAGAACTACGCTAACTTGCACAACGGTAATTATACACTCCATCCAGCCCCGTTCCCGCATTGTACCTGTCTTCCCTGCCTGCCTCTGTAGCCCTTAAATTTCGCTTTATTTATGTCTCGTCTGACGTTCTCCACGTTGAATCCAACCAGTTTTGGAATTAATCGCACAAAAACGCATACGTTTATGTTAATTCATACCGGATGCATTCTCTCTGCATTTTACAGATATTTCACATATAATTAATCCTTTAAGGAATATGTTTTTATTAAAATGAAATTAATTCTTTATATATAATTTAAAAAAAATAAAAATATTTATATTAATAAACTATTACACTGCAGTCTATATAATGAGCGCTATAATAAATATGTAATTTAATTCAGTGGACTTTTCGCGTTTGCGCTGATCTCATTCTGTACGTTTATCGCATAACGTACAGAACAAACAGCGACGTTACGTGATTTTCGAATTTCATTTTATCAAAACGTTTGTGAGGCTCGCGAGCGCCTAGTAGATAAACGTCGCGTGTTAACAAGCATTTAGACCGTCCCTGTCGCTTTGTCAAGTCGCAGACGTATCTTTTTCGACGCGCACCCGCGTTCCATTTTAAGCCTCAACAATGCTGACGCGGCGCTGCGAAATTTACTGTATCTGGCGCCACTTCTATATTTACGATGGATACCGAGAAAGAGAGATATCTACGTGATTCAACAGACAGACGAATAGAACGGCAGCGCGTCTCCGGCATACCCAGTCTGACGCTCCTTCCGCTTTTCATTCCAGCCCATACCCTCCGTCCGACCGTGTTCGAATTAAAACGCGAATCCTAACAGACGAACGTGCGTCGTCCACATTTACACATGCCACTTTGCGCGGTCACGCTTAATAACTCGAAAATTAATCCCAACGCCCCGAGTCATGAGACTGAAAATGAGGTAGGATGAGCTTATTATTCTCTTTGCCGGTATTATGTCGACTCAACATCTATCTCCGACGTTTCGTAAATAATTGTAAAACAATTTGATGTTTCAGATTAATCATAATTATATAATATAAATATTATTATATGATAACATGTATGATATATAAAAAGCAATTGTCTGTTATAAGTAATTACCATCGACAACTCACTTTGAAATGTTCTTCGTTGCGTGCACGTGCACACATACAAATTGATATTTTTATTTTAATTACTTCTGCATATTTAGGAGTAAAGCCAGCAGAATTATTGAAATCGCATAAATAAATTGCAGTGGCGAAACATTAATCGCCGTCAATCGCGTTAAAATAACGGAAATCTGTCGGTCTCCAAATACTTCTGCGAAAATGAGGGAAAAAATCCACGGGCTTGCGTGCGAACAGTACACAATGGCATTATGTAAAGCAGTTAGTGATTTAAATTTCGGAATAGCATACGCGACCAAGACGGCTCGCACAAATCGTTGATGAGAGCGCGCTTCGTATATGCGAAGATGGTATTGCTATGCAGGACGCGCAGGAGCAGCATAACGGTAAGGCTCCGTTCGCAAACGATCGGTAGTGTCATTGTGCCGCCACAATGCAAGGTTATTCATCTTAAATTCTTACGGCGACATCAATCCTATCGTTCGATAGAAATCTCCCCTCTTTCAAGCGAGTGTTTTCAGCTTCATTAGAAAGACGTGTCCCATGAATATGCGCGATACATAAGCTGATCAAGTTGCCATATCTCGTCGCTTATCCACCCAGACAATTTTCTTTGTAAAACCTTTCACCAACATTACGCGCATCCTGTGATGCCGGTAATCTCGTTAACTACCTCTCGTGCGTTTAAGTGACACGTTGCAGGTGAATAGACGGACATGCTAAAATACTGCAGCTGTCTACATACGTGGACGTGACAATAAAATGGAAAAATAGATTAAACTAGATTCTCTATCATCTCTAATTTTGTTTATTTATTTATTAATATATATTGTAATGATCAACACATTTTTTTTATGTAAAAAAATTCAGATATATATACTTTATGCGGCAAAAATTGATGATTTATGCAACAACTGTTCCTTTTTACAACTATTCGTTTTTGGAATCGTACTTTGCGCATATTATTATTCATGGTCAAATAACGGTGATACCTGGCTTCGCGAAACGTTTGTGGAATACAGTGCATATCTTCCAAAATATGTGTGTTGCTGAGTTGAATTTTACAGCAACGTAATTATATAACTTTAGCGGAATAAGTATAGAGTAAGTATAAAATTCGATAACGTAAGTAGACCACTTCGTTTATATAAAGTTTAGTATAAGAGACGAAAAAGATGTATAAGAGAAAATCACGTGTATAACAGTAAAATACTTCCTTAGCATAATTGTTCTTAACATAACTCGTACGTAATTAATGATACTTGACGTCTTACTCAAGAAGGTCGTTAGAGAGAAAGACAGCCGGGTATTTTCACACTCGAGATTTAAGCAGTTTTTCGTTCGCGAGTAGAGCATATCAAGAAGTAGATGTTGTTCCGGATATACCTTTTGTGCGCGGCTGATAGTATGTGTACGTCGAATTATATCTATGTACGGTATATGTGTGTGTGTGTGTATTTAGAGTAGCGCCTCGCGTGGAATACACGTTGGCTGCTAACTCAGCTGACCGGTCATTAATAAACCGAAGCCATTACCAAGCAACCTCCGAATGTGCATGACCCTCCATGTATTGCAACTATGTATGAGTATATGCGGATGCGTGTATGTTTGCGTATATGTATGTGTGTGTGTGTGCGTCTAAAACCACTATCCTCAGAGTTTCCCTCTCCGATCGAGATCCAACCCACGCCAACCCTCCCGTTCTTGTAGCACCCCCTTTTGAGGCCCCCCTACATCCTCTTTAGCCGGAACAGTGCGGCGGCCAAGTCAGGGTATAGTCGACCGGTTATAGTGTTGCTCCCGTTGGTTTGTCATTTATAAATGTCCTCGCGAAATGACCCGTCCGTACATCTCATCCCCTAAGCGCGGTCATTAAAGTCAGCCATACTTGCGCCGCAACACGGAAAGTTTGTACGTAAAATAAATAATTTTCTTAAATTACAAAATTTGCAAATTAATATTACTGTAACGAGGTTATTGAGCAAGAATGAACAAAAAATATTGCGATAAAAGAAATCGACGATTCCGGTCAGAAATACAATCTTTTTAAACGTGAGGGTTCGCAAAGAATGTGACATGTTTCGCAAGAAAAATAGCACGATTGCTATATGCTGCAATTAGTTTTAGTCGTTATTCCTGAAAGAATCTGCTGTCTTTAATTGCACTTTAAACCACGAATCCGAATCGTAAGATGCATAATGTATGAGTATACCGTTTGTGGTTGGAGGTGAAAAGTACGCCTAAAGTCATTGCGATTCTTCGCCAATCGAAGAATCAAGGAATTACGGCGAATTTAGATTCTAATCCAGTCAATGCACGATGCAATTGTTACATATGCTCACATGCCATCATGCTTGTTTCCAAGTATACGCGCAACACGAAGAGATTTGATATAAACTTACGATGTAATTTCATAAACGTATGAGACATCAGTCCAATATAATGTGATATACAGCTTAATAAGAAAAATATAAACTTACAACAAATATTATGTTATATTAATTTCATAAAAATATTGGTATTTAATTTTCCTACAAATTACAAAAATTAGAAGTCTAATTCATGATGAATTACTGGTTTCAAAATTTGACGCGATTATTGGAGGGTAAGCCGCAGAGATATATTTCGTTTCGTCGCGGCTTGTTTTCCGTATATTTGAAAGGATCGGTATGCCAGCAAGGGTGACATACTACGCTCTTGGATAGCGTTGGATAAGAACGCGAAAGTCTCCTTTGTCGCTGTCAGCCAAGATTTGAGGGAAAATAATACCATGCCACACACACGAGGGTGTTTTGTCCTGTTGCAGCGTTGGCATTGAATGGCGTGTCTATTGTAAGAATTATGGTATTTCAGCATATAAAACGTCTTTTACAGAAAATGTGTATAACAAATGATATGAGAGTATAAAGACAACAATATTGAATTACATTTAAATATTTTTAAATATTTCTTTAAAAATAAATATCTATAGATTGAATAAATGTATGTTAAACGTGTATAAAACAAATAAAACTAATGGATCGAAACTACTAGCAATGTCGTGTAAAGAATTCAAAGCTCAAGTACTTCAATATTTACATGAGTTGTTCAACACATGGCCATAAAAATTCCAAGAAATCTGTATAAAGGATGTACAAATTCCAATAGCGTGCAACAGTTTTCGCGACTTCTTTTTTTTTATTACGGATGATCGATAAGATGCTCGATTGCAAAGGAAGCGAAAAATGGTAAAGTAGAAAAACTTGTTCTTGTCAGGAAGCGGGCTTCATGACACCTGTTAACGTTTGAATTTTGATCGATCGATGACGACAACGTCGATACTCGTCCATAACTTTATGGGGGGGTAGCGTGTAAGGAAGAAGAGAAAGCCGCATATCAGACAGTTATGGTATAACACTGTATGGGGGATACGCGAAGCAGACAGATCGTAATATGATGTCACTGGCCCGTGGTAGTACTGAATACAAGGTTTCCCTCTCAGAATTGACGAGTGCGTATATCAAACCATAGAAAGAAACTACTACAAGATATTTTCATGCATTATTAAAAAAATATATCCGCTCTATTATTATTATATAATATATATTTCCCGAATGCGCACGTAAATGATATAATATTTGTGTTCCTACTCGGTTTATCCATGAAGGATAAAATAATAACTGGTCAAATAATTTATAAATTGAATAAAGTTGACATTTAACTCGCACATGAAATTGTTATGCGCGACAAAAGTTTGTAACGACATTATCGTTATTAAGCAATTACGATATAACGCAGATAAATCGCGCTGCGATTTTTCAGTCTCTTGAGAATATTTCCACAGGCAATGGTATATCGTTTACATCGTTCCTGCTTCCGCACCCTTTTTATACCGTGTCCCTGCAACCTTCACGTATCCCATACGTCTAGAGGATTCGATATTCGAACATAAAAATCAGCTTTGTCCGGATATGCCGGAGGGGATTATGCGTGCGAGTTCGTAACTGCCAACGTATTTGTTGAGCTCTCATATAATATTCTCGAAACGATCTCTTTGGCATTTTTCATAATTGCTTTCGAAAAACATGTTCCATATTTATAACAATGGTGTTCACAATACAGTTTTCACTAAATATCAAAATTTTTATCCAAACGAAATCATATATAAATTAGCCTTAAGAAATATCAGTATTGCAATATATGCGGTATTTCTTTGAATGAGTAATGCCTACAATTTACACGATCGGTTCGAGCGTGCTTGTGTATTAAAATCTAGCGCCGACGTTCAAAGTTTTATACGCGCCAGTTCAATGCTCGATCGATCGCCCCGTGAAGCGTCCGCCACGAGAAATGATTGGCGAGTTTTAAAACGGGCCATAAATATAACGGACTCATCAATAATGCACGCGCGCTATCAATATATGAAGAGAGAGATGCGAGCTTATGTATCAACGTAATGGCGGTCCATTCGGGTATAGCTACTGCCGCCGGATTCGGGGATACGCGCGGCGATGCCTCTGGTGGAGTGCGGGGACCCATATTGCGGCCAGGATGTTTCATTAAATATTTACATAGCACCGTGCTGCTATCAGATACGCTTCAAAATTCATGTCGATTGGCGCGCTATGGACGTCGATTGAAAAGCCCTTCCCCCTTTGGGCATAACTTTACGAACCGTGGAGCCGGAAATGACGCCGTTTCTGCGCGTCCGGGAATAATCATTACGGGATTAGATCAATATTTCAGTAGAGGAAAAAATGTCCTTTCACAAAAATGGTCTGGCAAAAATCATTAAAAATCAATCTAAAGATTTATCAATGGCAGAATCAGCATGTTATACCTGTGTCTCAGATTTGTATTTAAAAAATTTTCAAAGAAATAGAACACTAATATATTTAATTTTATTAATTATTTATATCAATTTTTAGTGAAAGAATTCTAAATTAATGAGGAACATAAATAACTAGATAATGTTTCATAACCGTTGCGGGAGGACGTTAAGATAACGTGCAGCGGCGATAAAACGTTTTTCAGGAGTGCAGAAATGTTATTAATAGATCAATAGTATTTGAAATTCCAGCAGGAGCTGAACCCACCGCAGAGAAATTTCATTGGTTATCAGGGCTTTCGAACGAGCCCGTAGTTGACGCCTTTGGTCACATTGATTCGTCTGCAGTGAGAATAAACGAGAGGTTGCAATACGAGACCGGGTACTCGTCATACTCTCACGGCGTCGATGGTCACTCAATAGCCGATAGTGAAGGCTTAACGAATCACAATGCAAATGGCAGCCTGTGAATTGACTACCCAGGACACGCGTCACCGCCACGGCACAGCCGATCGGTGAATATTGAATTCCAAATTCCTCAATTATCGGTGACAGTGCTCTATTTGTTATACTATCTGGGAGCGAGGCACGTAGAAACGATGAGCTTAGCCCGAGTCTGCGGCCTAAAATATGCCGTTTACAGTGACGTGAAGGTACGCGACGAGTGCGTTGCATATGTAATCCCTACTTAGAGTCACCATTACCGTAATATACGACGCATTAACCAAGTTTCTACCTTCGATACAGCGACTCCCTCGCGACCGTTCTGCGTCTCTTCCTCTACCTCTTTCCCTTTTTCCCCTCTTTCTCTCTCTCTCTCTCTCGCTCTTTCCTCGCTAAATTAAAGCCACATACCAAACACACGCTAATACCAACATTGATGATATTATTATAGCTTGTAATCTGTATTTATATCCATTAAGGTTTATTCTTGCGCTTTGTACGTGCTTTCAAGAGAAACATACATTCGGGAGTATGAATAAATTACTTGCACTTTTCTCTGACTTTTTTTCCCCTCTTCTAGACAACCGAACTATCTTTAGACTAATCGACTAACTGTTTTCAAGCTGTTCACCGGATATGTTGATGTTAAATGAAAAAAGGGAATGCTTGTTTGCCTGTGTTCAATATCTGACACGCATGGCGCACTTAGTATTCCGCTTCCTGGCATGCAGTACCATGAAAAGTTCTCTGTTCTATTGCTCCAATACTTAAGCGTTCCATTGTACATAGAATGCCAAGTTATTTACTGTGACTTTTAAATAGCCCGCACCTGAAATGTGGTTTGGCGTACAACCAAGGAAACAAAGCTAGTAAATCCTAACAAAGCTAAATCCTAAGAAAGCTAGTAAATCCTGATAAAGGCGCTTAATATATTTACAATATAATCTCTATTGTGTATATAAATATTACTTAAACATATAACTTGATATATGTTTATAAGTATTATTTATATCTTATTATTTTTGTTCATTTATATGTTAGAAACTTATAAATCAATTAGTTGAAAAAAAAAACATATAATTAACTATTCTAACTTCTTCATTTTCAAATAAAATACTTCGATAATAATAATAATAAAAATAATAAGACTTTTATATTAGATCTAAAAAATAAAGTCAGATTACACGCAGAAAATTTTTCTCGTAAATACAAGTATACACGAACAAAGTAAATACCATACTAATCTTGCACGGCTAGGATATAGTCATAATATGCAAAAGATTTCAAGAAAGTATAGGAAAATTTAGAGAGCAAAAAATAAAACGATACGCAGAAGTAAATATTTCCATCAAGTATGGGACTTTCGAGAGCGCGTTTTACTACGTTAATTTAAAGACGAATGATTCAATTATATTTTGTCCGATTGTGTCTTATAGTCTTATCCCGAATATCGCTGATGAACAAAAAACGAGACGTCTGTTGCAGTCATGTCAAAAAACATAAGTTGAATAAGTTGCCGTTATAGGCTGTGGCGGTCAGCTGTCCGCCACGTGCGAACGTTAAGAACGCTATAGAGACCCTGCCGAGCTGCCCTAGATATAAAGGTCGATGTTGAATTTTAATCACGCGAGAATGTACCGGCGATGCGCCGCGTAGCGGGCGCGAGCCGAATCCTCTCGCCGCGCGAGCCCACGTTGCCGCTCGCGCCGCGCGCCTTCCGTCGTCCACGATCGCGGTTACTATCGCATTTCTATAAAGAACATAAACTATTGCCAGATACGCAACGAATATTTCTATACAGTTCACAATAGGTACCATTCTAGATTATATTTTTCCTATACTGTCTTAAAAAACAACGCTCAATCCAAGACATGTGAAGTTGGCAATTCAAGCTACAACGTCGAATATACACATACTAGTATGGGACTTTTTTACTGTTCTCATATTTCCTTGATAGTATGGCAAATTTATTTACCTTTAGGTTACAAGATGTATCTGATCAAACTATTACATTTCTAATGTCATATATTAATTTCCGGTTGAATACGCGTATATCTTACCCGAACCTAGCAAATCTAGTAAATTTTATTATGAGTATTCTACATTATTCGAGAAAAATTTTCTGCGTGTACTATTTTTTAATAAATTTTAATTAAATTTACTCTAACAAAACTTTTAAAGTAAAAATAAAGTTTACTTAAAATTTAAGTAATAATGGTATTACCTATCTATTTACATTCTTGAAATATAATATTGTATTTTAAAGTCCTATTATTTTTATTTGCCTATAAATAAAACTATTAAAATTCCGAGAGATTTGTAGTGAAGAAAAAGATGTGCTATAATTCTTTATATATCTATCAATATAATTATAATAATAATTTAAATAACTCAATAATAATCAATGTGGCCGCGTATATCACAGTAATCTGTATTAAGCCATACAGGCTCTCGCAATACTATCATTCCCTTTAATTCCTTAGGCTTCCCACATTAAGCGTACGATTGTAAGTCTTGGGTCAGATTCAGCTTGAACTTGGAACATTAAGCGGTTTCCACCTTCGAACTGGTATCCTCCTCGCCTTGCACTCCTCTCTTATCCATCTTTACTCGAAATTCGCGTTCGACTCCTCCGATGTGTAACTCGAGTTCCTCAAGTTCGAATTCTCTTTAGATATCCACCTTAGCGGCGTCTGCCAATAAAGGGTCTAGCAGACTCCCCCGATGCTCAAGTGTGTCCAGTGTAACTCGGTGATCTCCAACTATCCCATAGGATTACCAACTATTCTCGAAGACGGGGCCATCGGGGATTAGAGCTGCTGGTGGCTGGTCCCGTCGTCCCTTCCGCCAAGTACGCCTTTCCATGACCATCGAAATCACCTTCCCCTCCCTCTCCCGCCCCCACCCTCGTTCCCTTACTTCTGAATCCTATAGTCCAGGGTGGCTCTTGGACGGGCCAACCGCCACTACACCACCACCGCTGAGCCAATATCAATTATAAGAGAAGACAAGAGCCCTGCAATCACGCCCGGGCAGACCTTAACGGATCAAAGGTCTTCCAGCTCGCGGCTGTATGGGATCACCAGTTTTTAGATAAGAAATACTTCAATTAACCCCCGCCAACCCCCCGCTCATCTCTGCTATCGCCCCGATCCTATACCTCGCAGCTGGAAATCTTTTTACTATTCCACGGAACAATATTACTTCCGGATTAATCGAACATGAATCTGACGTATGAAAGTAACGAGTTCTATGAAATATATTGTATATAGATTATTATCATAGGATAATGGAAGAGCTAAAATTGGAAATCAAATAATCTACAAGACGAAAAATTATCTTTAAAATTTTTGAAATATAAATGGAAATTATTAATTTATTTTTAATTTATTAAAAACTAAATACGTATTTATCAAATAATAAATATAAATGATATCGATATTATTTACATTTAATTACATATGTTTATACAAAGACGTATACATACAGATGCATATATTTTAGATATTTAAGTAAAAATTGTGTAAAATAGAATCATCTGCATAAATGAGATAAATTTCAGTCAAAATCAAAATTAAAATTAAATCCTGGTATGTTAATATGCATTACGTATCTTTTGTTTCGTCCATATACATACTTCAATTTGTCTAGTATTACATATACACTTTACGACTTCCGTGGATCGACATGAAATTTCCATAAAGGTAAAAGCGCATTTTGTGTATATGTATGCATTTACCGTAACATAACGCTTGCCATAAGGTGATGACATTTTGTTGCCGCGCAAAAGCATATGCGCTACGCACCCTCTTACCAATACCATAAATATGTGAGAACATTTATGAGAGTGCATCTCCGAGATTTTATCGTGCATGAAAAATTCAACGTTTCGTCTGTCCGGAGAAACAGGTCCTACAACTTGCCTAATGACACCCATTAATTAATTTATAGACTAGCTCATATAAAAGACCAAATATACATTCCATTAAATATTGTCGTCTTTCTACCTTTCGAGTTCTAAAATTATCTTATTGTCAATAAAAATAAAACTGGGGCAAATTAGAATTTTGACCATGATATAATTATTTTACGTTTTCGATTTCGGAACGCACGAAACTTTTTCCCGCCGTCTTTCACAATCTTATATAACCCCGTATAATATGGAATCTCATATGCACTTAGTTTTCATTGCTGACCTCTCTCGTACGTAATATTATAAGATATATCGTAGTCTGTGGCTCCCTACGGCATACTGACCGCTCACATACTTTCTCGGACTCTTCGACTATAAGCCAAACTCGACTATCACATTTCTACTCTTAAACGAAAAAGAGTTTCTCTCTTTTCCTTATTTTCATTTCTTCATATTTCTCTAGAAATTGCATTAGTATTTCTAGATTTCAAAACATAATCTTTGCGTAATAAAGAGAACGATAAAAATATATAATTTAAAAAAATAACAAAAGATAAGATGTATAACAAAATAATTTATGAAAGTTTAACAAGTATACCGTTTTATCCAACAAAATTTTAATTTTATAAATGCTTATTATATTTTTTAATGAATAAAATAGTTTTTAAGTCTTTAATAAAGAAAATGTAAAACTTTTTGATTAAAGATCTTTATAAAATTTTAATCTTTTTGAATTATAAATAATCATTTAATATCTACATGTGGAAAAAATGTAGAAAAAAATATATTTATGACGATCGTTGAGAGATTATTAAAGAATGTTTTACTGGATTAAGGACCGAATTGCTGCATAAGATTAACATGAAAGACGGTACCGAAGAAATTCAATTCTTCAATCAAGGCTGCTAAAACTACATACGCGGCTTTCTTGCTGCATCAGAATACTCTTATAAATATTTCACGGGCGCACGCAGATTCCAAGGGAGTCGCCGACGTATCTCATGGGGCCTACAACGACGAGGGTGTTTGCGCGAGTTCTTTTTCTATTATACCGTGATTTTTTATTGACGAAGTGGACACTGTGGTCTCGCAAAGGGTCCGAGGACATCTATTACTTTGTTACTTGCTTTTTTCGCCGCTGCACACCTCAAATACACGAGCGCGCTCCCACGCTCACATCCCCGGGCTCATGCATATACGTGGTCGCTCCGCGACCCTTCTTCGCGAAGGGTAGAAACTTGGATGAAAAAAGGATAGAGGATAAGAACGACGAGGAGAGAACTCGCTCGCGCGCTCGAGGAAAGAAGGAGAAAGGGCAGTTCGGAAAAGAGAGAGAGAGAGAGAGAGAGAGAAGGGGGATAGCTCGGATAAACTGACGTACTGGAGGGAGAAAGCGCGAGAACAGGTCAGTTTTGTCCCAAGCGTGCAATGCTCGAGGCCATAGATCACGCAATATCAGTTGTCAGGCTGACTCCAACGGATCGAATGGCGGAGGCGATGGGGTGGACACGGGGGCTGCCGGGACAACTGGACACTGACTGTCCCTGAAGTGCGAGTGATGACCCTCGGGGGAGCCCCCTGGCCCATGCAAAAACGTCGCGGCCGACTCTCTCCGCTCCTCGCCTAGGTAACCCCCAGGCTGCTACCGTCCACCGTCACCTTTTCCCCGTTTATGGCAAAGGACACATAAAAAGGAATATGTAACGAAGGCCGATAATTCACGTTGCTGCTTATTTCTCCACCCAAACACTCTCTCTCTCTCCCTCAATCGAGCCAAACAGGGGGAGAGGGGGGGAAGGGAGAGAACTTTTTTTTATCGTTCGAATTCTCGGACAGCGGAGATTTCCGTTGTCCGGGAGGGTTTGAATATGGTTTGATAGGGCCACCGCGCAATCGGCCTCTATGTGTTTCTCCGTTCTCCGTTTTCCCTGCAGACCGTGAATACGAAATTGCCCGGTCGCCTCACCGGTGCCCCATTCGCCGCTGACTTATTTATGTGATTGCCTATCGAGTCGATGAAAAACAATGTGCAACAGAAGTGTAAAGAGGCCAGAGGGGAAAGATCGATGGGTATAAGGGTGATTCTTCTCTATCTTCCTTGACCGTTTGATGTAATTCTAGCGGATTCTCTTCGTACTTAATGTCTGAGATATATAAGGTACGTTGGGTACCATTCGACAAGTCTCAAATGCATCTCGAATGCAACGTAATTCAACATAAATCAAATGATTCATCAGATTTCATATTTTCTTGCGTAATCTCATGTCTGTGTTGATATATAATCTAGTTAACCTGTGCATTCTACTATAATTAACTAAAATTAATATTTTCTGTCTGTCAAACACTCAGACCTATCTCTTATGTCACGCAGAAAATTAAATGCGGGTGCCTGAACTTCATTTACTTGACATGAAGATCGCGTCCAATGTCAACAAGAGGCGACAAGCACATTTAGCGATAAATGGACGGTGAAAACCCCGTGTCTTCAGTGACTAAAGCAAATAAGAAATCATATTAAGCCATGTATCGTGGACGTCGCTCATTTAGCATCAATAACATATCGCACGGAAAATAACATTTTATATGTACGCAGAATGCATTACAGAAGAAAGACATTTCTGTTATGCGGCGGCATAACTATAGAAGCGATTTGCCACGTGTATAAATCACGGCGTCTTTCGACAAAACTTCCACTACGAGATCCTTTCGATCTTGCCGAAATATTTTTTTCTCATCGCGTCTCGACAAAAACGGAAAAAGGTGCGAAGGTAAAGAAGACGGAAAGGGAAATTATATATATATATATATATATATATATATATATATATATATATATATAGAGAGAGAGAGAGAGAGAGAGAGAGAGTGCATTCGAATCTCCTCGATCCGCCTATAGAAGCGTTGGACAAAGCGACAGCGAGTACTAAAATTAGCGGCGAACAATGCACGCGGCTGGATTCAGACAGAGTTAAGTGTCACTGCTCCCTCCCCGCCCTGCCGTCCCTTCGTCGTGTCGCACTCCCGTGCTCACTGACAACTCGTTCCCGATTTCGCTCGTACTTGCCGCTTTTCTTCTCTCTCCTGTCTTTTTTTTTGTCGCTTCTATTTTCCTTTTTTTACGATTGGAGAAACCGTAAGTGGCAAATTCGAGATTCGGGATCGGCTCGATGGCACTATCACTATCGCCGACGCCGAAAACGATGGTAAATGAATTGTCGCGTTACCGTTCTTCATCGCGCTCTCGTACGTGATGCGAGACGTTGCACGCGTCTATCTATAGCGACGAGGCACGATCGGCGTGAGCGCAGTTAGCGCGCGATGAATGCTTGCTCTCCTGTCGTCGATCCATTTCTTCTTCGCTGTATTGCCCGTCCTGTTTTTCTCTTAGTCATCGCCCTCTCCTCTTCTCTTCCCTTATTTTATTTTTTTACCAGACTAGGTATGTTTTAATGTTTCTAATTCTCACATTGAATTTCGACGTTTCAGTTTCTTTATTTATAATTCACTTTGATTTGTGAATTATTTGTATGAAATATGTATCCCCCGATATGATACAATGAAAGATCAACTCTCATTTAATTAGTACAGAAACATTTTTTGATGATGTTTCATTATTACACACTTATGTGAGTTATTTCTGCGCGACTGTAAACACATTTGAGAATTTCTGGCGAGCTTTTGAATCAATCAGTTTTGAGATCGACATTGTCGTTAACTATTAACAAAATGACAGAAAGAAGTGATTTTCCAGTTCGCGAGAGTTACTCTTCCTACGTTATTTTCAACTATCCGTTCGTTAATATTTGATTTTACATACGACACTCCAATAAACGCCGAGATAAATTAATGCTATTGATAAGTGTGTTGGCAGAAGCATCAATAATGCCCCTCGATAATCCGATAGCTCCTCGAAATTATTTAATACAACGTGCAGCGCGATCTTTATAAATTATTTTATCCGCAAACTCGGTATTCGCAATGTACATCGCTACGTCAACCTTTTAAATGTTTATAGCATTGAAAAACATTTCTCGCAATATCGCTTCCAAAACATATATTCCCGCAGTTTATTAGAAATCTAATTCCATTCAATCATCTAAAAGATGTTTCTACGCACAGCAGCCGCAACATATTTTAAATATATCATTCTTTATGCACAAAATATCGTATATGCTTATCGATCGCCGACTAATTAAAAATCACCGAACAGTAATTAATTGGGCATAAAGTTCAACAATCGTCAAGATTCTTAGAAGCAATCACATTTCAGTTATCCGAACGAATAAACATGCCGGGGGAGCGCGATGAGGGGGAGCAGATGAACCGAAAGTTTTTGCGTAACGCGCGAGTGTTGAGAATCGTCCACGGAGAATTATCGGGGGGTGGTGAAGAAGCAACGCAGGTAGGAGGGGCAAAACACGCTGGCGGAAAGTTTAGAGTTAAATTTGCCGTAAAATTATTGACGGAAGTCTAAGCGAGCACAAATCATAACGCTCCGTGAATCCGTACTGCGGGAAATACCCCCCGCGAATCACCCTGGCTCTTGTCGACCACCCTATACGCGGCCTGTTTTCTCGCTCGCACTTTCTCCCTCCGCCCGCGCCCTCTCTCTCACTCTTTCTCTCTCGCTCTCCTACCCTCCTTCACCCACTCTTTCGAAGTCTGACTAGTTGAAGAACATTCGATCTGCCTACATCACTCAAATGACTCGTCCCGGCCGACACTCGCGTCTGTGTACGCGTTTGTGCACTCGGGGCTACGTGTATTCGAATCGGGCGAATCCATCCTGGATTATCTGCCGTGAAATTGTTCAATTTACCTCCCATTTTCAACAGCAAGCTATTTGTTTCATCGCTCTGCATTTCAGAGACGTACCTACTCTTTGATACTTACGCAATTATAAAATGTAATTATAATTATATTATAGAATTTTTGTAACAAACGTGATCCAGATTGAAACACGATCTCAATTTGGAATAAGTCGACGCAGATTTAACTTTCCTTTTTTTTCGTCAACCTTTTGTTGAGCTTATGTGAACGTCAATAAATGTAATTTTCAATTAAAATGCATAATAACACAATGTAAGAACAATGGAAAGCAGTCAGGAAATAAACAGAAGCTATTTGAATTATTACGAAAGGATTTCTTATTATACATCGAAAGTGGCACTTTCGGCCCTGAAATTCGTACTTTGCAGCATCAGGGCTGAGGGATCACCGCGCGCGCCTAGACTTTGACTGTTTATCTACCGGCTTTTATGTCGGATTTATGAGGAGGCAAATGGAAGAAAAACATGACTGGCACGTGTTTATTGTCAACGTGCGCAACTCCGCCATTGTACCGTGCCGGCCTGCTAGTATTTTCTTCTCCGGCCATATCTTCTAGCACTTTTTCTTTACTTCTCCACCTCATCCGACAACGTCCAACGTTACTTCTCACGTTACTCCGGAGAGCTTAGCCCTCGTAGACATACGACACGTAAAGGTATAATGCTGAGCAGTACTCAGCCAGTTATCGCCATATGTGATGTTGCACTAAACGCGACTTTGTCATGCACTGCCATTTTCCTATGAGACTTTACGGTGGACACCCGGTCCAGTTTTATGAGTAAGAAGTATATCTAATACAAATTTTTAACAAAACAGAAGAATGGCTAATTAAAATAAGTTTATGTATATTAAACTTACGTTAAACATATATCAGAGTTGCAAATTTTGTTTCAAATGCAGATACGGGTTATAGTCATTATATAACTTATATGCAAGAAAATGACATAATTATATAGACTAAAAATATTTTTGTATACTGTATATGTAATTATATAATTAATAAATATACGCATAGACTTTGAAAATGTTTCCTTTTGAATTCATTCTACGGGATTAGTTTTGAAGTTTTATATCGATACTTTAAAATAACATCACGTCAAGTTAAGTGCGACGATAATTTGGTATTATACAATCGTCCAATTCGTATTTGGCTACTCGTGGGATCGTATTAAGATAACACGAGAGCTTTGAACACGATGAAGAAACATTAGCTACGACTAACACACGTGTGATGATCGTGATCGCGAAATTGTCGTTACAACTGCCATGGCCGATGGTGCGGCGGAGCGAAGAATGCCGGGTATATCGATTTGAGCTCAATAAAAAAGTCATTTGAGAACTGCAAAAGCGCCGTATTGGCTGTAAAACGTTTGGCGGGTGATAACATCCAGCCGATGGTTCGCGAACGGACGACCGTCGGTGGCGGCGGCGACGGAGGTGGTGGTGGTGATGGTGGTGGTGGTGTTGGCGGTGGTGGGTGGTTTCCTGTCTGGTTGGCTGACTAGGTGGATCGCGTTTCTCCTTTCCTTTCCTTTCCTTTCGGCCTCCGTTCCTTTCTCCTCCGCGAGATCAGAGGGATGGCATGGAACGGGCATGAGAATAAGGCTGTGAGAGGTGGGGGACAGGGGAGACAGAGAGAGAACGTGGATGCTAGAGATCAGGCTGTTATTTAGTTAATGACTATTCTCTCGCTCGTAGGCGCTGCCAGCAGTGCGACCAGCTTGGAATACAAGATCGTGTTTGAGATGCTTGGCGTGCTGCTGCTGCTGCTGCTGCTGCTGCGGCTGCTGCCGTTGCTGCCATCGGTTGTTGCTGGTAACCCCGGATAGCGGTGGATTCGGACTCTGGACAGTTTCGAGCAAGGTATTCCAGAGAGGTATACCTTACATTATCGTGTATATACGTATACCGAATGCCACAGACGAAGTACGCGTCGTTGCATTGTCGTGCGTATATATCTTTTCCTCGCACCGTTGATAATGCATCGAATGTTTCATTCGCGTGGCGCGCAGTCAGCAACAAAGGGGGTTGGCAAAGAATTTTACGTATGTATCCGTGGTAACTGCGGACGTATTTGACTTCACGAAGAAGATTGAAAGTTTCGTTTTGTCGACGCCGGGGTTATAACCCGCTGACGCCGGCAAATGAATACAATTTTAGGAAACACGACGATAATATTCCCTGATAATTTTCATTTGATGTCTAACATCGAAAATAGTTCAGGTAATTTAATTTCGTGTGTATTATTGTATTTTTTTTGCCGCGTAAAAAAAAGAAAAACGTAATTACGTGAGAATAAATAATGCACAAACTATCACACGATTTTGTTCTTACTGTTGTAAATAAATTAAGTTTCCCGATAGTTATTTAATTTGGGATCAATCGTAAAATTTAGGAATGTGAAAATTAAGGTTTCCTTCAGTAACGATATAAAGGCTGTTATCCTTTTTATAATTTCGCTTCGCGATGAACCCGGATGAACTTTAGAATCCTCTCGAACTGTATGAGTCGGTAGCGGCTATCGATTCTCGATTTGTTCCTTTTTCTTTATCGAAATCTGTTTATAAGGCGTACAGCGTAGCTTACGCTGTGCACGATAGGGATTTTGCGGGGAGGAGGGGGGGAGAGGGTCCAGAAACGAAACGAGGGACGTGGAGAGAGGTGCAAGATAAAAGTAAACGCGGGTAGATGCATGACGATGGGAGGAGAGGGCAAACGACGGCAGAGCGGGGCACTAATATCGGAACATCGACGGCCCAGTCGACTTGGGATTCGAGCGAGCTGGATGTTTAATTAGGAGCCAACGAAGGCAGGATCCGTAAAGGGACGCTAGGGGGGGGGGATTTGCGAGGGAGTACGAGTGGGAAGGCGCGGAGATGGAGGGATCCGCGATGCGCAAGGATAGGAATATCTCTATGTATAGGTGCTTGGTGCTTATAGCTATATACAGGCATGTATATGTGAGAGCGGGAGTAAGAGAGTGAAAGAGAGAGTGAGAGTGAAGGTGAGAGAACCCCTGTCGTTTCCTCCTACAGCTTATCCACCTCCATTACTCGATGGAGCTGGTGAGAGGAAAGAGAGAGGAAGAAAGAGAGGAAGGAAGAAAGAAAGAACGAAAGGAAGAATGGCGAGAGCGAGAGAAACGCCAACACAGACGGCCAAGGAATTGTCTGCGATTTTGTTTTACCTCTCGCGGCTACCTCTCGATCGCATTCATCGATTTCTCACACTCCGCGCTTTCTCCGTTGCTCCGCACGGTCGTTAACCGAAGTCTCCTCCTATGTCTCCACCGTCAGAAAGAGACGGAAGCTGTGTGCGAAAGAACGCAAAGTGGCCTGAAATCTTCGTGTGCGCCTCGTTGAGTTACAGCCGTTGTGCAGTTACAGCTTGTGCCGCTGCTACTACAATCTATCCCTACAAAGGGCTGCTGCACGTTCGCGATTCGGATGTTTGGAGCTGCGGCAGACAGATAAACTCTTGGAATTAGTTCTCCGTACTACTGCGCTCAGCTTACATACACGCGAACGTGCGAATTATCGTTTCAAGCGTGTTGCACGGAGACATCGGCCAGTCTGCCGTATGAGAAAAACTTTTTTAATATGCTGCCTTAATCTCTAGCGGAGCATCGATGCAAAATACGGGTGATATGTATTTTTGATAAAGTTATAACTTTGATATATTGATTATTACTTCCTACGACAAAATATATTGAATACGTGCAGCTTTCGATACCTATAATAGTATTAAAAGTTTCTATACGATATTTAATTGTATTTTTAATCAACGCGAGTAAAAGTTTAAAAGACTTAGAAGCGAAAACAATGTATTAGAAGAGACGAATTAATCGAAACTGACGAGATAAATTATAATATTATTAATAGAAAAATAGTAATAAAAATAATACATATAAAAAGAAGCATCTACCGTAAGTAGAAACGTAAGAGGATTGGTGACTTAGCAGACAGCCGCTGCCGTCATTGTTTCAGGATTGGATTTAGTGTTTCGAAACCTATACTGTTTTTCATTCTCCAGGAAAATGTATGAATCGTGTTATAGAGGCTTTTCGAGTGTGCGGCTAATGGCTGCGGAGAAGTTCCGTCTACCACCCTAAATCTACTTCTCTACCGTCGACTCGCATGGGCACACATAAACCGCACACCGATATCCTGCTACACGGTATCGATGTGCGTATGTTAGTTCGTCCACGCACGTTCTCGCACGCATGATTCGATATGCGCGTGTACGCGTGCATGGATCTGCTAGCGTTCCTACCTAGCGTTTCACTTTGCTCACCCACACTCTTAGCTCATCGACGCAAATCTCATTCCATGACAGTAGCTCGAAAAAGAGATTAACGACGACCACTTTCCGCGGAGTCAGTTTTAACTTTCTCGATGGTTCATCTATTAAAACGATTACTAACGACAACCGAGCAATCCTAGAAAGGGCTTAAGCTCACCGTCGCCGCAATTGTACTGTCCAGCAACTTTTACCCGATCACCCTTGCTGCCTAATTCAAGAGTAACGCTAAAAGGATTTATGTCTATTTACAAAAAACAAGATTATTCACTTTTCGCATTAACTGTATCCGCAGATTATTTTTTTGAAATTATATAATCCTTTTTCGACATTAGTTTATTGTTAATCAAAACTTTTTTATCTTTAAAATATTCCACAATAATTCTTTGATAGAAACTTTAATTGCTCATTTTATAACTCTAATTTTTTAAAATGTTTCTATAAAATTTTTTATAACAAATTAAAAAAATATATTTGTTTTAAATGCAATATAAATGCGTATCGTTATCTTTTTATTTACATCTAAAATTCATAATATAAATATCTATTTCACTTTGATATATATTTTTGATATGTTTTGATGTGTTTTTATAGTTATTAGAGAATATAGTTTATCAGATAATTAAATTTATTGCAGATTATAAGAACTAACGTATTTGTTGAGACGCATTAATTTGAGATTGTTATTAATCCTATTATATAATTACATTACCTCAGATTATGCACCGATTCGACGTAATGTTTAACGCGGCCATGAAAAAGAATGGAACGATTATGCCACCAGTTCCAGGACCTACATCAAGTTCTCACAAACGTAGATTATCAATTATTAAAAACACGTGGTCGAGTTACACACTGAAGCTTCTCTCTCATCTCGCCGTTTTATTCCACGAATCTCTGTCGCGACTCCATATTGCCAACTCTCATGAATCCAATCTGAGAGTACTATCGTTGTTTTTAATGACATGAATTCCACGTGACTTAAATCGTTGAAGCTTGAAAATCGCGGCTAAGCGGTTTGCAAAGAAAACCAAACGTTAGGCAGAACCAGATACGTCACTTTACTATGCGAATATCATCCCACATAAGTGGGAGGTATATTTATAAATACTTGTCTGCTTTAAATACTTTTACAATACTCTTCCTGTTGAAATATATAAATTCGGAAACGATAGATTAATACAGTTTAGAAACGGCTATTTTAGAAAGCGTCAATATCATAGAAATCGATTACGAAGGCTTTCACGTATACGGAATCAAGATATTTATTTTATTTTTGGAGCCTTTAAGCTTCAAAGAACGAAATGTTATTTGTTTCATTTACCGTGAAATGTTATGTTTCCAATTTCACCACGTAAGCATAAAATTCAAGAGCTTCGACGTATTGTGCCGTAAAAATGTAATGCATCTAAATTTTGTATAAATCAAACAAAATATTTTCCGAATATATAATTACATTCTGAATTTATTATTTAAATATATATAAATTATTATATACTAATGTTAAAATTGCTTTCGTTAATAGCGTTTCTGCTTTATACCTATAAATATATCATATCGCGAACTTTTCCTGAAAAAGAAGCGCTTTTGCTACCGAGAAAATACGACAAATACGGTGAAATATCATTAAGCGCACATATGTGACGCTCTAAACTCCAACGCTAACGATAATTGCATTATCAAGGGCGAGGGTCGGCGATTTTCGGGGTTCGAATGAGCTCTGCTATACGCGGGGTCAACGATACCGTACGCTTGACCCCAGCTTACGAATATAGCGAGTAAATGTAACTATGGTCAGTGTGAACGAATGCCACGTTATACATCATTAGACCCCGTGAGGGTTTCGATGAGCCGCTCGTGGGTGTTAGAGAATCGCCAGATGGCCTTTCGCTGCCAAACTACGACGATATGTTTAGGGAATAAAATGGAACTACGCGCATGCCTTGCCTTCGTTTCGATTTCTTAGACGAGAGGTGATTAGTTTCCAGATATCTCGTTAGATGAATCGAGTTGTGTGTTGTATTCTTGTGCAGAAATTCTTTACATTTTTTCCATTTAACTGTATAACATGTTTGTTATAAAATTGCAGAGTTATATCATTTTTAATTTTGATGCATATACTTCTGTATCTCTCTCTCATCAATAAATAAATAAGATTGTAAAAAGTACACGTATTTATTATATTCTTCCCCTAGAAATATAATAGCAGTGCTAAGTTATCAGATAAGTTAATTTGAACGGTCAGATTACTTTTGGAATATTATTCTTGGAATATAATGCGATGTTTTCGAATGGTATCGAACGATGACTCAGAACGAATTCGAAAATGTGTTTCTATGTAAGTATTTATCGTAACATAATAGTGGTGCAAGGAAAGGGTAAGGAGGGGCGGCTGCCTTCACTCCATCAAAGATGAATCGAACCCTCCGGACATTCGTAATTAGGCTACACTCAGTTAGTGGACGCAGCCGGGCCAGAGTACGAACGAAATGATTGGCGGCTGAGCCGTCGAACGAGAGCTTAATGAGAGCAAAAAGGAAGGATGCGGCTGTGTGGGGTCCGTGTATGACGGTCAGTACATTCGGAATATATCGCAGCACGCTTGATGATGATGAGTCCACATGTTCGCGTACACGCTCGTCCGCCTAAAGTCCGCGCAGCAGCAGGGGTAAGCGATGTGTAGAGGAGAGGGCCATGGAGGGGTCTGAGGGCCAAACTCCCGCGGGAAGCTGCTCGATTTTGAAGTCCTCCGGAGTCGCAGACCGTGCGCCACCGCCAACTCCCTTTGGAACTCCTACCGTATAGGAGATTTAACCGTACAGACGACCCTTCGACGCACTCTCTTGCCTAGGTGCCACTCTTCAGTCCCACCCGTCCCTCTCTGACAAATCAATTCGGACATAACGTCGTAAATACGGCACAGTTGCACGGACGAGGGAATTTACACAGTCGGCGATGGCACTTCGGCAGCTACTCGAAATGCTAGAAACGCTAAATTGATACGAGGAATCAATGCGAGTCCCGATTATCCGTGGCAAAATAGGGTTCTAAATTCGAGAAAGAGCGAAAATTAATTTCGCTAATTGCATCAGACTAGATTTTGCTATTACTGTTCAGTGCTTTGAAATTAAAAGATGCTGATTCGAGATTGTGCGCTCCATAGTAGAAAATGTTGATATAATCGAGTTCCATTCTATACATTTCATTAAGTTTTACGTCTTTTATACGTCGCCGCGCTGGTTCAATGCGACAGCTAGCCTGTAAAGCATGTGCCTTCGTGATATTTTATCTATCCCCGTGAAGAGGTACTTGAGAGTCGTTCTCAAAGCGAATGATTGAAATGGTACTCGATCTATCAACACAGTCAACCGTGTTGGCATGACGATATGAGCGAGGGACGGACTGTGATTCTTATCAGGATATGTGCCACTTCGTCCATTGTCGGCCGTAATGTGATGTCTTTGTGTAACGCCTAATATCCGTTCATACATTCGGTATATGTACGCTCAACCATATTCTCTTTTGTACGTTCTCGAAAATTAACAGTTTAATCGACAGATTAATCTTCGATTAATCGAAACGATTCGCGTTCCATCAAACATAAACGGAAGCGAAGCGCACGTATCGTGTCAGCAATACACATGAACACATGTAATTTCGATCGGTGGTATCGATGGCGTTGGCAGTGTATGATGCTACAGCTGCAGGCACCGAGCTCTACAGCGCTCGATGGTGAATTGTACGTGATGTTGTATACGCAAGGCTCACGAGATTCCTAGGGGTTGAAGGGGGCGGGAGTTGCGAGGGTGGTTATCCCGGAGCTCCGAGCTATAGAACCTTCCTGGATGAGTACCGAGGCCAGGATTAGTGCTGATTGGTTCGGCCTCGGTGTGATTAGAGATGTTATCAGCGGGGTTACGCCGCACGCTCCCGCTGTCCGACCGTGTATCGCTGTTACGAGTTTGCGTTCTTGCAGTGTCTACCACCGCTGTTGATCCAAGAACATCCGTCTACGATATCGCGTCGTCATATTAACGCGACGAGCACCTCAATTGTACGAACGTTTCTCCTTATTCATATCAATATGTCCCTCGATTAATTGCTCCTAATTGCGGTAACTAAGTAGACGACGCGTTCAGTGGAAAAATTAATTCTGGTTTAATTAAAATTAAGATTTATAATTTCACGTAGATCAATGTGTTTACAAGATTTATTTTATTGAGATTTATGTAAAATTTTAAGAATATATATCGCGGGAGAATAAATATCTTTTAGAAATATCTTTTAGATAAAAGTTACTTCTAAAACCAAATTCACAATTCAACAATATTCAGTTTATATTGATAACAACTATATAAAATACTGTTCTCGACATTTAAAACTTGGTTTTTGCATATTAATATCTTACGGTTTTGATACGCAATATACTTCGCAATAATTCAAAAAAGAAAATTATTCTACCCTACGTCTTTGCCTGTATATATACATATAGTACATGTACAAACTTAATTTTGTCATAGTCTTCCGCACAAAATCAATTTACTTCAAGTTTCTAGATATTCGAGGAAAGAAATCTAAACTTTTAGCAGATTGAGATCCCAAGTTGAACCGTTATGTAAATCATAAATACACGTATATATTCTACATGGTTCTACAATGTACATAAAAGAAAATAATGCTAATCATGTTTGTTCGTAATTTTTACGTTTATCATTTCTTATTTTGACTCTTTTCTTGAAAATTGCAAAATTGGATGTAATATTAAAATTTCTCTAAAAAAAGAAAAAATTTGACGTTGATCAGAAGCATTAAAGACGTCGATATTGTCATCGCAATCGATATCTTTTAGAAAAGCTTCTCGTGTTTCGCCTGAAATGTACCTAGCAAGAAGAAGTAGAAAATGTGAAAAATACGTGCTAAGAGTCAATATAGATAGGATAGGATGGAAGTGTCGAATAAACAGCCGCGCAGTGTGCCGAAGGTAGGTGTCGAAGAACAGGAATAACCCGGTCGTCTACCTGCTTACATCACTGACCGAAGGTAGGGCGTCAATTCTTCACAGATTGTTAAATTATTACATGAGGTTTATGGCGAGCGTCGAATCGATGGGTCGCCGGGTGCGGCCACATCGGTACGCCCGACGCCGTCTCGACTTCCAATTAGCAGCTTATCGTTTATTGGTTTTCGATATTTGTTTTCCTTTCGTGAAGCTCATCGAAACATCCTAAACGCTTCGGCGGTACGTACGCTATTTTTCGAAGAATGGAAATCAGTGGTATCTTTTCCCACACGCCCGGGTACGTCAAAGACTTCCCGAGAACGTGCGCGGAATATATTAATCGATATATAAACAGTAGTGAAGTTTTTTTTTCAATTTGTTTGAAATTGACGTTAAAATTACTGCCAAGCATTATTCTGTTAAAATTAATAACCAACATATTATTAACCGTTAAGGGCAATACTAACTAATTGTAAGTAAGACAGAAAAAGATATTTCGAGAAAGAAGGGGGTAATTCATAATCACAACGAGCGATGAGAAAAGTTCGGCGTGACTTGTACCGTTTCGAAGTGAAAAGGGAGATGTGAAAAAGAGGGGAGGACGGTTCTGCCTCCTTCACCCTCTTTTTCCGCCGCGGCGGCGGTCGGGAAGAGGGCTAATATATATCAGCAAGTAAAACAAAAGCCTCGGACAAACAACGAACGGTGATGTGTCTACCTCAAGGATAGAGGCGGCAAGGGAAATGAGGATGTAGCGGGGAGGGAGACGACGTAGGCGAAGGGTTGGAACGTTTGGTGGTGAGAGGAGAGAGAGGGTTGCCGGAGTGAGATATATGGGGAGGCTTTTAGTTTCGTTAATGGCTATCTCGCAGACCGATAAGTGCCGAGATCTGTCTACCTTCGCTTGCTTTACACCTTTCTCGCTACGGCTGGTGCACGGCCGTGCCTTCACGTTTCTATAAAAGCTGAAAAAGACATGATACCGGGAAAAGGGCCCGCGCGGTACTTAAAACGATCGTGAACGATTATGCTTCATTTTAACGGTCTGCTCATATTTATGCATATTTGGATGAAATTATTACTTTGTAATAATTATATATAACAAATGTCATAACTTTGATGATAAAGTTCTCTAAATAAAATAAGAGAATAGAAATTAATTTTTAAATATTACATATACGATTGTTATTCAGAATACTTTAAAAATTTCGTTAGCAGACTGTGCTGAAATTACCTTTTCTTCTCACTTTTCTTCTCTACTTTATTATGACTCTCTTGTACTAATTGATACTAATTGATAAGGAAGCCGTAGTTATTATTCAAAGCTTAAACATTTTAAAAGAATGACTATAGTCTGCCAAAATAATTTGTTTAGAGACAGACACAGTCATCCTAAAAATAAGATTTAAATAAAACATATAATAAACAATTTAGTTAATAGCTATTTAGCATAATTAAAAAATTAATATCTTCGTTAAATAAGAGTGGCAGTGTCAAGTTATTAACCCTTTTTGTATAAAAATATTAGGCAAATAAATCCATTATTTTTTAGAGAAGCAACTGGAATTTATTACCTTTTAGAGATAAAAAAATTGACATAAATGTAACGTGATTGCATTCTGATTGAAACCCCATAAGCACAAGTGGCCAACGACTATATGGTTTCCCCTAGATAGATTCGTATATTCGAAGATTGATCATTGTATCCCTAACGTATCGCTAATCGTTCCTGTCAGTCATCTTGGCGTTTTGGTACAATAAAGCACTATTAGACATCCGAATGAAGTAGAAGAACGCTACCCTTGTAGCGTACTTGCTGATTGACGTTGCCCACTTTTCCAGAAAGAATGTAATTGATTAGCGATTTCCGGAGGGAAACTTCTTGTGCAAAAGCTATGCACCTATAAGATACGTGTCGTATATATATCGACAAGCAAAAGAAGATCAGAAATATAATACAGCTTGAAAAATTAAACAGATGAATAATAATATTCGTTAATAATAAGAATTGTTATGGATACTTATTCGCTTTATAAAAGGAAATATGTAAAATACTTTTCGTGCGATTTCATATGAAGAAGATTTAAAAATCAGTTAGTGCTTTGTGAATAGAGAGACAATGCATTTGTTGTAAAATACTGCGAAACCAGAGAACAGTTTAATTACACGCCAAAAATGATTGGTTAACCGGAATTCAGCCGAATACGAGAATAATTAGACGCAACCAGGCAAGTCTGTAGTATCGAATAACGTCAACAATGGGAGATCTAATCAGAATCGGCTATTACAATTCGCCGATACCGATTGATCGTCCGCGCATCTCGCTATCGTTTACAAAGCTTGCAAGCGCATGCTTGCACATTGCGCGTTCTCTCTCTCTCTCTCCCTCTCACTCGTCCCCTTTAACCGCGTCTCTATTTCTCTGTGTTGAACGCAGTTGCAGATGCAATGGAATACATTTAGCCAAGTACAAACAAGAAGCGTATATAGCTTTCTGCATTTCACGACGTCCAAACAGCAATAATCAAACTAATTATGTTTGCATCGACAAAGTCATCCAAAGCGAACAGCAGCTACGCAACTTCCTATTATTCGTTTACCTTGCGCTTGACAGAAAAACATTTTGCAATCACGTTTTCTATACAAAAACATTTTATATAGCGATCGCTTCTCGACTTTCGTGCGAAGGCGGCTAGATTCAACTTCAATTTATCGGGCGCAACAATATAATTATATAGGATATATCCTATATCACACCATGTGACGGATGACATAATTAAAAGTACATTAGATATTACGTTACTTTAATATTTTAATCCTTTTTCTTGATCGTAATATTTGATATTTTAAACCACACGACGCAATATTTATTATTTCATTATGCTATCAATTGCGTTAATTAACGTTAATTCACGCGTTAATTTTCTAAGGTAGAAACAGTTATTTTCTGTTATTTGCATTATACTCTTGCGCCGCTAACACAGCCGATCTCGAAAACGCGCGTAATACAGATTTGGAGATTCGACCAAACGGATTTTGTGCCCCGTAGCAACATGTACGTTGCGTGTTCCACGTGTTAACAATTCGGTCGCGGTTACGATGCTATTTAACTGCCCTATCGCTCTGATTACTTCCCGGTGCTTCTGGGCAACTGCGAATCAGGATTTAACGGGATGATCAGCCCTCGAAATAATCGTTCACGCATGTCTGTTCTCAAAATCGCCCAACGGTTATATGAGAAATCGACAGCTCTCTACGGTCTTCGATCTAGTTTCATCAAACAGACCCTGAAATTTGTTGTTAAATTCCGCAGGCATATAGTTCTGCTTTACACACATATATTTACTATTTACTTTAAAAAAATATCCAGTAATTTCGTTTTGTTATTTGCGTCTCTCTTATATTAGTACACATAAAAATAATTCCTTACTTTTTGACAAATAATACTAATTTTTCAATCTTCTCGAGAAAAAGTCGAATTGGGCGATATCTTTGAGATATAGTTCTCGACGTGTTAGTACACAGATAAGACAAAATCTCAATAAGACAAAATGCCGTGTGAAACGTAGAAGAACAGTAGGGAGCAAAGAGAGGTGTTGTAATAAAGGCAAGCATGTTTATTTAGGCTTTACTTCACTCGAATCTACATTGCCTCGATCTACCTTTGCTTTGCATTTTCCCTATACGACGTGTCTCATCTTTTTCTGACGTTATAAAAGCGGTGCAATGGATAATAATTAACAATCAAAATAGCATTATTTATTATAAAGAAGATATTTATAATTTAATATTAAGGAGTAATGTACAACGCGGCAAAACATGTATTATATTTAATCAAAAGTATTCTAATAAAAATCTCTTTCTAACAGAAAGTCAATTTAAAATTACGTGTTATATTAAGATCTTGTATATTTAACGCAATCAGGATTTTATTTTCTTGATAAGAAAACAATCCCATCTTTTGCAATAGCCTCAATTAAATTGTGTCCCTTCTCATCGACAAATAGGAACCATTTAAAATAATAAGTAAGTAATTAGGTGTCTACTGAGAGTACGTGTTGTGTCTGACAATTTCTGAAAATAACGATTTACAACGCGTACGTTGGCGCGAGAGCGATGAGCGACCACCTTCCTTCAAAGATCCGACGAGATGGACGTGCATTGTATTCTCAGAAATGAGATCATCGTTCACACTCTCAATGTCCAAATCTCATTTTCCACTCCTCCAATAAGTCACGGTACGTTTAGCATTCTCCGCAGTTATTCTTGTATTTCTTGCTCCCGGAATCTCAACACCTCGGCCGCATCCTCCACCGGCTCCCTGATGCTGGCCGGTCCATTCAACGTCGTTGTACACTAACATACCCACATGACTCTCTTCATCATCGGAATAGGATTTAATTTAGTAGAAACACTTATATGAGCTACTTGTAACTGCAGTGGCTCTCAAATCCAACACGCACCGATATATTCGAGCGACGATATAATTTTTCAAGCAAAATATATCGATGCAACGTGTATTATATCAACCGTTTACTTAACGGTATAAACTGATTCTTTCTTTTAATTCAAAAGTATCACATAACAATATTAAAAATCAGTCTATTGCACGCTTGCTCAATTTTGATAATAAATATATAAATACCCGTAATTCTACATATTGCTCGTGAAAGTTGTTATTTTTGCCATTTCACCCTTATAAGTACGTCATTGCGTCACGGATAGCTCTGTTGATGAAGACTGAGCAAAGCTGTTGGAAGATGAGGCGAAACTAGTCGGGTCCGTACTCCAGTAGTTGTTTTGACACGAATATGGGTTTCTTTTGCGATTTCGATCCGCTCGTTACATCGAGCCAGTAGGTTGGATTACCCGTGACCGACACCTGGAGGTGGGAATGGTCCTTTTCAAGGACGCCGAACAACGGATATGCGCATAGTCATCATCGATTCCTCATCGAGCGTTGATTCTCCCTCCGTCGCGTTTCTTCTTCATCTTCTTCTTCCCTTTCTTCCACTGCACTGTTTCCTTTACCACATTGCAATCCGGTTCTGCGCTGTCCGCGCCAGGCCGTTAAGACGGTTCCAAAACCGATTAGACACACACCGCCGGCCATTGATGGTCCGGTGAACGTTCGTTCAGTTATATTATCCAGAAAGTAGAACTTGGAACGATGGAGTGCAATTTAAGATTTAAATATTACTTCGATTTCTTTCAAAATGCAGATCGTCACGGTTGAGTTATGTGAATTCTTTATTTTAAATGTGTAAAATGTGATTATTAACTAAAATTTATATATAAAAATAACTTAATATTTAAATAAACGTAATTTAAATAAACGTGAGTTTTTTATATGTATAGATGGATATATATGTATATATATATACATAAAAATCTATCTATATACATAATATTATTTAAGTTTAAAGAAAAAAATGATTCAATTCGGATAATGTGATTTTGATGTCAATAAATAACAAACAAAATCTGTTTTTATAATATTAATTTAGCTTGAACCGTATCGCTCTTAATTACCGAATGCGATACCGAAGCCAAAGCAGCCTGTGAATCCTACGACTGACATAATAATATCGAGGTACTGCACGTGGTCGCCATAGATATACAAATGTATTAGGTAGCGGCGTTATTGAATCGTGTAGCATTGAACAAGTGCGACGGAGCCTGTCGCCTCGCGCCATGATACCCACGCTGCCACTTCCGGTCCTCCCCCGCGCCCCGATCGCCGCGGTATGACGTAAGCCTCATCCTCGCAACGCATCAGAAGTTCATAATATTTTAATAATGACGGCTACCTGCTGCCGACACCAACCGTCGCCATTATGATGCTAATTTGGTAACGATACGCATCACTACTGCGTCGACGGGCTGCGTCGTGTACCAGATGGCATCTGGATTGTACCCCATTGTTCTCGCGCGCATAACACTTTGCGCATATCCACTTTGAGAGTGGATATATAAATCTGTGGAATATTGCGAACAACACTGCCGACACTCTTCTTCTCTCTCTCTCTCCTTCTTTCTTTCTCGTTTTTACGCTTTATTACTCTTCATGCGCTCCGGTTGAAGCTCCGATTACAACGAACGCGAGAGAAACTGCTCTAATATCGCGACTTCTGTGTACCGAGTTTATTTCAAAGGTCGAATTTGCACGGTGCAAAAGGTTTTTGATACGCTTTTTGCGGACGGTAAAATATCGCAGGATATATTGACGAACGATCTTGTTCACGTTTATATACGAAACATCTTGATATGAACAAACTTGATTTCCCAGTTGCCTATAGATGGAAATTATCTACGCTTTTTCATCTGCGTTTGGCTCGTATCTGCTAAACGTAATTTTAACAAAAAGTTTTTCTTACAGGTAACAACTTTTTATCATCGAACCTCGAAATATTATTTCGTACAATAAATCGCGTGGCATTTAAGAATTAATTCTTCAGTAACACTTCCGTTTCTCGAATCTTCGTATTTTCCCACATCTCACAGCTCTTTCTGCAATAATATTACAAGTTTATCCGCTCTAGACGAGCAAATGTGCCTACGCCCTACGGCTGAGTGTATTCGGTAAATATGTGCGGTCAGTCGGAGTTTTCCGAATAATAACGACGTGACAATCTTGAAGAAGAGTCCTCGAGGGATTAGGGACGTTTGAGTAAATGCATGATTGGTAGTCGAAGAAGCGGTCTCGAGCGAGATACTTGTGGTCTGGGTCGGTGGATTGGAGAGGTTCCGGTTGATCGGATTGCCGATTACCAAGGGGGGAAGCGTTGGTGGGGCAAGGAGGAGAGGGTCACGATTGCACGGCAGGAACCGGTACGTAGGAGAAAAGGGACACGATAAACTGGGTAGGAAAGAGACAGTGAAGATCACTTCCGCTCCACGGAGCGTACTAGAATACCGTGGAGTACGGTCTGGCCCTCCGATTCCTTCGTTAATAGCTTCACGGAGACACGTCTTACGCCATTAGACTGGATCCTCGATAAAAATTGATAACAGATTCGTCATCGGTATTCGCGATCTTTTTTATGTAGATGAAGAAAAAGTGTAGGTGATACTTGAAAGAAGAAACTATGTGATAATACTGGGAGAGCTTTACGATAAACACAAAAAAGAACATTACCGAAAAGAAATACCGTGTCAAAATACTGTCAGCAGTAACGCTTCACGCGTCATCGATTCCTTTACGCTCTGAATCCTGTCGCGTTCACATACGCGACGTTCACAACCTTCACATTAAGCATTTATCCGCAAACGCGTGCCCCTGGAAATCTTTTGGTTCCAAACTATCCGAAACAAGCGAACCCGAACAAGGCGAGAAGTAAGAACGAACCCTCTTTCTCTCCGTCTCTATCTCCGCTAAGCTATATAAAGTCGTTCACCCCGATTCAGACAATCTAGTGTCTGCGCACGGCTGCCGGCTAACTCGGGAATGATCCGTGATTGTATTAATATCACAACACGCCCGGGTATGTATTTATACGTCTTTTATCTCTCTATCTCCCTTTCTTTCTCTCTCTTTCACTCGCGTCCTAAACGAGCTCTATCGTCGTGCCGCGAATTTATGCGATCATCTTGTTCGTCTGTCCGTTTCTCGACGTACATATGTACGCCCAGACAGATCGTGCATTTTTGCTGCTAGGAAGGACTCCCGGTCTCTGTTGGAACCATAACAATAAGGGAAACTAGTTATTGATCCCGTGAGTATCTGCCGCGCGCTATGACTTTACTTTAACTCGCAACCCGGGATACATTTCTTAGTCACACTTGAAACGAGTATATTTTTTTATTCTAATACTAAGATGTGAGAACAGATCGCTTTGGTGAAACAGATATATCAAGTGGAATATTAATAGATAATTAAATATAAAATTTTATTATTTTAATATTTTAAAGAATGCAAGAGTAAATATAAAGAGTGAAAATTTGTATTTACAACTGATTTATAAAGATTGATATTAATTCGAGAAAAACGAGATTAAATTTATTGAATTCAATCATTTGCGTTGTAGACTGAACTTAAGATTGATAACTATCGATCCAGCAAAGACGGCAAAGAACAGAACAGTTTTTATACAAATTCCAACGTTATGTCCGTTATGTTACTAGCAAGATATGCGTTTTTCTACGCTCATCTTTCCTTTTTTTCCGAGTATCTCCGCTTCAGTTTTTAGTCCGAAATCTACTTAAAAATTTCTTAGTATTCAATACACATTTTACGTCAAAATCATTTATCCCAAACGAACGTAAATCTCAGCTAAAACAAACTGTCCATGCATTCAAGAGCAACGCAAAACATCAAACACCAAAATGGATTTAATGGGCGCTTTGAGTTCTCTACTTCATTACACTTAGCGGAAACGAGCGCTACGTTAAAACTTAAAATGCAAAACATATAATAAACTAAATCTCGCCTGTTAATTAATACCTAATAAATTTCTGCATCATTAAAAGTACCAAACTTCTTAATTAATAACTAGAGTAAGATACTTAATAGAAAACAATCATTGTGCACCTGTCTTGCTACTCTCAATTTCATCGAAACTGCATAGCATTCCAAAAATTTATCTCTTTTCTAGTCTATATTGATGCAATATTTTAATTACACATTGACTTACAACGTCATATCTGTATTATATGTAGATAATGTTGATTAAAGTAAATAATTAAAAGCCGATAACACTCATTACACACTGTGCCAAATGAAAAGCGTTTGTACAAAAACCGAATACTCTTTGTATTCGAACGCAAGTAGGTATTCGTAAGTAAAGTTTCAATGAAACAGAAGCGTCGCTGAATGTAGAATTGCAATGTCTATCGGAACGCGGGTCTCTCTCCCAAAAGCAGCAAAGCAGCGGTTTTAGGGTTCCCCTTTTCGACGCGCGCGACGGCGAGAAGAGGCGTTGAAAGACGAGAAAGTGAGATGGTGCCTTCGAAGCATCGTGAAATAAGACAGGAAGGAGCGAGAGACGCGATTGTGACTTTTGAACGAGTTCCATTCTGTCTCTCTTTCTCTCTCTCTTTCTCTCTCTCTCTCTTCTCGGCTGCTACGCATATTGTTCTATTTATGTAACCATTGTTCATCCATCGTTTAGGATAAATTTAGCTGGCAGACGAAGTGAGAGAGCGCGAGAGCGAGAGCGAGAGCGAGAGAGAGAGAGCTGCGCGGCTGGCTGTCGGTATGTCGGGTCGACTTTTTAAATGTTTCTTCTCTCAGGCTTCGATCCCTTACTCTTTCTAGCTGGCACCCTCTCTCTTTTCGAGTCTGTCCCTGCGCGCGTGTGCTATTAATGATACCGATTAATTTAGAACTATTGGGTTTCCCAATTAGCCAATCGGGGCTCGCGATATATGCCGCGGAGAGCCTACCCGTTTTTCGCAGCTTTCGGACCAAACCAAACATGGACAGAATTTGCGAGACGACATCGCGCGTTTTATAGGTTCCATAGGCTTTTTTAACCGTCCTTCTGATAGCTGTCGATTCTCGCTCGATAAGCATTATTTTTTTTATTTGCATATTTCTTTAGTTCTGCAGAAATATTAATAATTTGTATAACATCCTAAAATAATGTTGGAAATTCCAAGTTATTTACATAATGCTTTACACGATTTAATCCCATCTCCTTTTTTTCTCCCTTCGAATATATATTATAGGTTTGTCTTAAGCTATAATATATATTATAGCTTTGTTATATAATATATTATATATATTTATCAGTTATACCGAGATATCTAATCTGAATGTGAAGCTATTACTCGTCTTTTAATCAAACGTATCAAAAGCAAAATATACATTTTAGAAATATAGCTGACTGTATATATACATCTATCACAAACACGCGCCTTTCATAACATTAGATTACTGATTTATTATGTAGAGGAAATGTAACGTGTTAAAGCTATCTAAAAAAAAAAGTTGCAAACGTCAATTGCGCGTGCTGATGAGAGAATCATATTACATGTTACGAAATGTGCATTGAGAAAGTATAGGAAGCCCATAGCGGACCGATCGAATTTCTACTTTCTTACTCCCCGTATTTCATCCCATGGTCTGCCAAATCTTATGCATGCTGATCGTGCCAAATACCTTCCTACGTTCCATCTATTTCCTCCTGGCAGAACGTTCGCGGATCCGTATTATTTTTATCTGGTCATTCACAGCCTTCGCTCGGAGAGGAAACATTCCACTTTTCTTTTTTCTTTTACCTTCTCTTTCCCCTTTGGTTCCTTCTTCTTTTTGTATCGAGCGCGTCTGGGAAAACTATAGATGTGCTATTATTTCGACGTGTTTCCCCGTTTCGCGAGCCGCATGTCGGTGCGATTATCGATAATCGTTAGGCTGTCTCGTCCGCCATTCAACTCGCATCGTCGGATCAGTCGCTCCGGCCTGTACCGTGCAACAAAGCTATAATTATTAGAGCGCGTCATCTGCGTAACTACCACACGAGCATTTATAAGGGCGTACTCTCATTCCCTTTCCCTTGTCTCCTATTCCGTGACATCATAACTCACGAATATATTCCTTCAGTCGTATATTTCGGAAGACGCACTTCCCAATTTATCGTCACATTGTGATTACGAACTAGACGCATAACTATAGATAACTATAGAGTCAAGATGAAATTCCTTCGTTCTAACGCGTTCTCTCGGCCTGTCTAGCCAACGTGCCTTAGGCATTTCCATTAAAACTAATAACTGATTCGTTGAGATCCGAGCCATAAAAGCAATATCGATAGAAGCTTCAAAATTATTTTTTGCCACGTTTGAAAATCTACCTCTCGTCGCCTTAGGTCCGTATCGTTCTCTCAGTGCTTCAATTAATCCGGCTAATTCGTCTGGCGCACGAGTGCGCGAACAGAATAGGAAGATGCGCGGACGAACGTGTGAGTCAATGCACGTACGTGAACCGAGGGATAAAGAGAGGTAAAGATACAAGTAACTTCTTACATAGATAAGCAAGTGAAGCACGTATTTTAAGTTGCTCGCTATGTTGACTACGTCGCTGTCATTTATCGTGCACGCATAAATCAGCGCCAGTCTTGTTTCACCGCCTCATTCCGTGTAATCGTAAAAGATGACCCACCTTCCGGCGGATAATATCAAGGAAGTACACGAGTAAGTGCATAACAATAATTATGTTGCGCAATAGATGATACGTCGCTTGATGCAATAATCCACAAAATAAGGCTACAATTAAAAATTTATCGTTAAATATACCAAAAGATAATTAATAAATTTAAAAAATACAAAAGAGTAAAAGACAATGGATCAATTAGTGGATGTTAGATTTAATCGTACTGCGAAACGATTTAAATGTCAAGTTATATCGTGGTATATGTGCAGCTAGCAGTTTAATTACACGAATTCCCAAGATTATGTCTAACCATCGAATCGAACAATATACGAGAAATCAAACCGATCAATTCCATTTTCTGTAGTTTCTTAGTTTCAATAAGTTTCTCAATTTTAGTATCGGAACACATGATTTTATAAGTTCATCAATTTTTTCTAATCAACACATTCATGACTTTATCAATTCCATTCATGGAATTGACCAATTCGGCTTCTGAGAAACTTATATGTGTTTATCAAAAATTGCGCAATTAAAACAAATGGCCGAATTAAGGAAAACGAGTTGGGATAGAAATATAATAGATATACGGGCTCTTGCGAAATTAATCTCTTCTGAATTAAAGGATATAAATAAAAAATTATTTTTTGCTTTCGCTATTTTACTTCATTTGTATGCTCAAGTATATGAATTTCATTCTGATTTTTCTTATTATTCTTAAATTATATCGTATCTTGCTTTCAATTTTTCGCAAATATTTATTGCGCTATCGCTTACAAAAGCGCGTGTATATAGGTGTATATAAAATGTAAGCGTACGTGTCTGTAGTGTATCGAGCTCAAGTCCGTGGATTCGCTAAACCCAAATGACTGTGCGGATCAGTCATCCCTGCGAGATCTCGCGAAACTGCGAGGAATGCCTATGCTCCGCCATCTCTCGGAGAGTTTAAGGACTTCTTTGACGATTTTACGTATTTCGTACAAAAAAAATGTGCTTTGGAAATTACAAAAGTTTTCCCTAAATCGTCAATGCAGCCTCATCAATTGTACATACTTATAATGGGGGGGAGACGCGAGCTGATAAACTAGATACTTTTGTGTTTTAAGAATTATGCATTTCTTGAAACTAATGAGCTTATAGTATTTAATAGCTCAAACGAATTTTTCGTTCACAATTTAACTATATCAAAGATTTCCCTCCAAAGCATCCTAGTTTCATATCATGTATAATAAGAAATAAAAAATTTATTTGCGTAAAAATAACTTATCGTGAAAATGAAGACTGTATTTTCTTCAACTACCTTTTAATTGACAACATATAAGTAAAAGATTAATCTATGCCCACTTTGCCGATGTATAAATATAATTACATATCAATTTGTTATTAGATAATATAATTGGAATGCGAATTAAATTATTGCATTTGGACCTAAACCGAAAATGAAGATTAATCGAAAATATAAAAAACTCTGATGTGTAATACAAATATTTGTCATTTGTGATGCGTGAGAAATCGATGTAAGCGTATTTCTTGAAATCACGTGATATTGATCGCGATAATATGTAACATACGACATTTATATGATTCATCTATACTATCGTTTTAATTCAAAGAATCGCGCACAAGAAAGAGGTAAAGCTCCCTTGCAAACTAAAAAGAACGACGGTCGGTTCTCACATTCTCGACGGTCTTTTAAAGAGAAGAGTTCCACGAGTCCTTTCCCATCCTATCCTGGTCTAACTCCCATGAGGAGTCGCTCCCGTACGTAGACCAGATTTATGTGTAAAACTCCCGCGCGCCGCCCTCTTCGTCCGAGTTGACGGTGATGCCAGGAAACGATCCCTCAGGACTCAAGAATAAACTTACTCTTAACGATTGGGAGATCTGTATGATTGTCAGGACAACACAATCATAATCTAGTACGACGCTATCGAAATCATTCGGAATGTTTGCTGATGTATCACTCGATGCGAATTGAAGATAGCAAAAAGATTACCCTTGCAATAAACACTTTAAGCATGATGAAATAACAAATATCTGTCTCTAAATTATTGCAGTGTAAGATTTTTTGTTTTATATATATATACAAAACAAAATATTTCGTTGTAAATTAAATTACATATAGTTATGTAGTAGAATAAAATCTCATATCTATTCAATTGTAAAATCATTTAAATATATCATAGTAAATAGACTCGTCAACGTATGACGATTCCTTTCTGCTTTTTAATAACAAAATTATTGGCAGTATTTTAGTAACTACATCCCACTTAACGCGGCTTATAACATTTGTATATAACGGGAAAATTATATAGCGTCAGATAAATGAGCTCGTTGCCCATCGAGAGGCGTAAGCGAAGATACATAACCCAACAAAATTCCATGCATACCAGGATCATCCCGAAACCACGTAATAAGTTAATCATGAAGTTATGCAACACAAAGAAAGTCGTGAGCGTTTTACAATCTCAGACACATTTGCAGCTTTCCAACGTTTTCTCTAAACTTTTACTGTTGCAACTTTCTCTATGAATATTTTACCTTATTTTGTCCTAGCTGCTATTTGCTAAAAACTGTAACGCGACTTTGCCAAATGCATTTTCCGAGCACTCAACTGTCTCTTCTTCAGGCTTGAGTAATTCCCTCCCTCCGTAATTATCTAGTTTGCAAGTGATCGTATACGGTAGTTCGTGCTCAAAATCATAGACCTTGCAATTCTACGTGGGTACTATCGTTCGAAGCAAACTAATGTTTCCTCAGGCCACTTAATAATTCCGCACGCGGTGCGTAGACGCGTGACCTGGACAGTTCCCACGCACGATGCGGAACACCACGCACCAAAGTGACGTATCACATACGTGATCATGTTCTAATGCATCGTACGTTTCTTCGGAAATAACAATTAGACGGCGAACAAGGCTACTTATAACGCAATCGTACGACTGCCGTGGAAGCTTTATAGTTTTGTTCTTCGAAGCACAGGGTGAATTACATCAGTTAAAGATTCAAACTTTCACTATTTGCTAAAAATAAGTATGTATTTTAGAAAAAGTGCTCGCTATATCTGTTCTACGTCGTAATTTAGAAATTAAATTTTTCCCACTTTATAAAATTTAAAATTTACGAAACATTATGTTGTCAGTGCGTTCGTTCTAGTATAAAGTTTAACTGTTCCGTACATACAGAGGACACACCTATCTTACCGCAATAAACATAATATTGTAATGTAATGAACACAAATATACGAAACGTAATAATCGTAAAGAGCCCATTTTATTCCCGGCATTCGGCATTAAAAGTCAAGGATCCCGATGGAACGAGCCGTCGTCTAACGTTATTTTATATCTTCATCGTCGGGTTTGCCGCAAAAACCTTTCTCCGCCATTCGCATTGTGCGCGCGCTATAATCATATTCATATCTGATCCGAATAGCAATTCGCGATCTAACCGTATGTACAAATATCACCATACTGACGAGCATGTAAGTATTATTATGCGACGGCATGATAGAGAGACCTCTTCGGCATTCCGTCATGTTCGCGTTTCCCAGATCGAAATAATGCTATGCGGACATTATAATCGTAAATATGGGGCCGCCACTTGCCCGCGTGAGAGGTATCTACATGCCATCCGCCTATTTCAAAAGAGAATTATAATTTATTATTACTACGGATACGCGCCGAATAACAAAAGCGTAAAACCGCTGATACACACGCTTCACTCTTTCACGAACCAGGTCGAGTCCCGATCGATCTTTGAATACTTACGCGCTCTATACTCGTCATCCGGCGCGTCAATCGTTGTCAAGTTTTTTTCAGCTTCTGACAAAATTATAGAAACTTTCTTTTCGAAATTGAACGGAAATTTACCGCTTTTTAATGTCTGCATCCCTTCGCACATGTATCACATAATAAAAATGTACGACTTTATATAATATAAAAAGAGCATTGCATTTTTATATTACATTCATAATATGAATCATTTTAAATGATAGCGAATTAAGACATTTTTATAACTTTTGATTATAAAATTGATAGATAATGTACAATACAATAACAATATTTATAATTGTAATTATATTATGTATAGTCTAAATTTTTTGTATCAATATCAATTGGATGCGAAGGATTCAAAGATGAAAAATTTGTGAATTTTAATTTTCGATACTCGACATTGACATGTATTTCAAAGTTTTGGTTCTAATATTGACATTTTGAGCTTACGTACAAATTTATTGAAATGCAATAATAATGAATTTTTCTAATAAAAATGGGAACTATCTATATATAACTATGCCATTTATAAAAATTAACCAAGACTTTTTAAAACACTTGTATATTTTCCACTAATTGTAAGTGTGATAGCGCTTCGTTAATCATCAGACGGATATTTAGCCAAGTTCGACATCTGCTGTACTATTCCGTACATGAGACTTATGGCTGTTATATAGGGGCGGCCGATAAATCGAAGAACTCGAGTGAGGAATATCAATTCGCGAGGTGGCCTCTACTGAACGTGGCACGACATTGAAAGGAATGTAAATGCGTTATGAGTACCGGCCCAGTTCTACAGTGTCACGAAGCATTCGTCAACGTGTCCGCTTGTGGCTTACAGATTGCCCTATAAATGAACGGTAGTCTCAGAAAAAACGCATGATACTATAGGCCGTACGTGATGCGCAGACAAGTCGAATTTTGTGGAGAAAGACCTGTACGTGATAATAAAAATTCAAAAAATCAATCCGAACATTCTTAAATGTGCCAACTGTTTGCTTGTGCCTACAAAATTGAAGATATAACAAGCACGTGAGCCGCGTGTCAACGCACAAAATATGTATATAAGCTTAAGTGGGAACTTTTACAGGGTGGCGAGTAACAATCCAGGAAATATTTACTTCGCATTATAACTGAATTAACAATGTGAGAATAATATGTAAGAAAAAAACTAGGATTATATATATGAGACAGAATAGAAATTTAAAACGTTGAAGTATAATTTTAAATTCCTCCCTAAAAAATATAAGTTTTATATCTGTGGCATCATCTATGTATAATCTGTAATTATATAATACGAATCCATTATATCGTATTTAAAATATATGAAACGTTTAATAATTATTGTTATAAAAGATGCTTATCATCAAACATGAAGTTCAACGTGGCGCATAATTGAACCGCGAAATTACAGCCGTTTCATTATCATCACGATAAATCATGCGAGAATTTTTCTTGTCCTTCTGTTAGACGAACGATCGCGATCATCGACAACAACGATCGAAATCAATGGGATTGGCGCGTATCGTTAAAAGCAAGCGGACCACCAAGACCGGCGGGGCAAGTATCACGGTGTCAATTAATGAGCCCCCTACCCGGGACCCCAGGATTCTCGAACGTTATGTGGAACGGTCTCCAAAGAGAGTCCCGCGGAGGAGCAAAAGGAGGAGTTCTTGAGGCTCCTGTGGTTTTGTCGCGCGATTCCTGGTAGGCAGCCATAATAAATACATAATATGCACATAAAGGCGAGCCGGCGCGATCGAAATGATCAAGAGAAATCCTCACCCGTTCCCGCCGCTCCGTGGGTGGTTCTTTCAGTTTCGCGTCGTGCCGTTTCTCGTTCAAGCGCGCGTTCGAGCCGGCAAAGTGAAAATCACATCGTTTCCCTACTCGGGTGTTCGAACAGCTGGGAGCCCTTGCGAACGTTCATTGTTGAAAGACGTAATCTACGAGGCCCTAAAGTTTTTATCGCGCCGCCATCTAGAGCGTGACATAAACTTTACTGCTAAAATGTTGTATGTAATATGCAATTCAATTATGAATCAATCGGCGTACACAAATAAAATGGCAAGAACGTTATGATCTATCTTTTATGTTTAAATTAGCAATATATGAATATATTTAATCGTTTTATAAATTATGAATCAGTATTATATACAAAATAGATTTTAATTTTCACTGTTAATTGTTATATCTTTCTGAAAATATTTTTTAATATTTACTTTACGTAATATTAAGTCTAATATTCAGTATAAAATGTATGACGATACGATAGTGTATAAAATACATGTTCTAATAAAAGTTCGATAAATTTCTTATAATAACAACTACTATAAGTAAAACTTCTCCATTTTGATATCTCTTATTTAGCTACTGTATCAATTTTATTGCAATTCCTATAATTCATATAATTCCTGATTTGGCTTTTTGATGACAGCCACGTCGTCACGCGGTTTCTTTCTGCAACGACCTGAATTCTGCTGAAAGCGCGCGTTAGAATTGCACGAAAGAGACTAAACAAATCGCTGCTGTCGAGATCAGAAGCGTGCACAAGAGATGCTAGGTTGAACGAGGAAGGACGACTTCATCTCCGCGGTGGTCTACCCGATGGAGGAGCAAAAACACTATTATGGTAGAGAGAACGTGTAGCTCATAATATACATCTTCGAAAACATATAAGACAATATATTTATCTGCTAATAAACAATGTCAATTTTTACTCTTTTTTATCAAATTAAATAATTGCGCAATTAATTTAAACAATGTAATTTCATTATTTTAATTAAATGCACAAGTTTACATAACATATGCCAGAGATTTTAATGTTAATTTTCATAAGAATAAAATAATTTTGTACCAATGGAAAAATTATGTTATTTTTCATTAATAATCTACTCATATTAGCGTTTACCTCTCCATATTAATATTTCTTCGATTTCCTGCTAGAAATGTCCGTGTATTTGAGGTAAATTCATGCGATACTCTATAAAATTTTGCAGAGATATAAATCAAGATGTTTCTCGGACTTACGAAGCGCCAGGAGAGTATGCATGATTCGAAAAGGTGATTCAACATTTATATTGAACGGGAGTTAATGGGGATTCGAGCGTCGATGAGGCTTCGACGACGATGAACGTTCACGTCCGTCAAGGGAGTCAGGTCTCTCGATGTTTTTACGCCGACGTGCCAGTAATTTACAGTCGGTCATTCGGCCGTACATGGACGGCACGATCGGTAGCCTCGCGATACGTCAAATTAGCCCATATATCATGGCTTTCTTTATCGATCCATCGATTTATGTGTATGCGCATAATATAAATTATTAAATAAGTCTATATATATATATACATATATATGTATATACGCATACGTATGTATGCGCAAATTACACGTGTTTGTTTGAGTGTACTTCGCGAACATATGTCAATTACTTATCGTTCAGTGTACTTGTAATTGCAAATCGACTCGTTGCAATAATGACAGTTTTGAAATTAAAGTAGTTAATAATCGTCCAAAACTGAATAATCATTAGCGGAACAAAAATATCATATACGTCGAAAAACGATATATGCTTTTCTCTTGCAGATACACACCTGCGTGTTTCTGCACATTTATTTTATACTCATATTGTTAATTGGAGGTGTACCCAAAAAAATAATGGAAACTAGTGTAAGTGTACTGAATGTGTATACGAATTATGAAACACACATTATGATACACGCGAGACAGATTTAAAGATCTTCAGAAACCTCAAAGCGCATAACCTAGTTCTTTATTTTTAGTTAATTATTAAAAAATTAATAATAACTATCATATTTGAAAATATTCGTGATTTATAACATGTTTTCTCAATCTTATTATATTTTAAATTTATAACTCATCCTATATTTTGTTTTTGTTTATGAAACATATGGAGCAAGAATCCAAATAAATTTGATATTAATTCCAGCGGAAGAATTCGCATCGCCGAGAGATCGCGAGGTACGACATGATTTCGAAATCCAATCGACATCGGCCAATAAAACTGTCAAACGGTAAATCTTCAGGAGAGAGAGCACCTCCGGCTCTTGGAAGGTTGTAGCGTTGTATTGACGTGAGTTATCAGAGATAGAGAACGCCGGGAGAGAATCGGGGTGGATGACTCCCTCCTGCTCCCCGCTCGCTTACCCTCGTACACCATGATTCTATGCTGTGCAACCCTCAGCACGGGATTGGCTTTACCGACCTCCGCGGAACGAAGGATGGAGAGGCAGAGAGAGAAAGAGAGATAGACAAAGAGAACGACAGAGAGAGAAAGAGGGAGGGAGGGATGGAAAGAGAGAGAGATAGAAGCCGCTGGGCTTGTCTCATTTTACTTTACAAGAGGGATTTAAAAACGAGGAAACCGTTTGACAGTTATTGCAGCCTCGCCGACGCACACCACTACATCCCAGCCTCCCCTCTGACTTGATCTACCGGAACTTCGAATTAAATCTAATATATACAATAAACAAGGAAACAATCAATAACAAGGGGGGGTCCTCGTTTCGCGTTGGTATTCCTGGCGACGCCTTAAGTCGGACAGTGATATGTCGATAATTAAACGTCGCTTTTGTGTGTGAAAGTTGATAAGAGTATAAATCGTCGCCGAGACGTTCGAGGCTTACATTAACTTAAATGGTGAAAAATTACCGCGAAAGAGAGTTTTATTGACAATATTACGTCAATTACCTCACAATCTTTACAGTTAATCGTATTAAATGTGGCAATTATTTACTCTTGTCTTTATGTGTTTAACACGGAAATCTGAAGTGCTAGATGCTTTTCATTTAAATAAAATACGACGAAATATATAATTGCAGAGTAATGGATGTACAGCAAATCTACTGAAGCGTAATTGATTAAAAGAACATTTACACTTAAATTATGCATTACGCGTATAAAGGTTATATACGTATAAGAAGACCTCTTTTCAGTTTCATAGTGATTTCTCATCCGTTGCTGACGCACCGCGTTAGTTCTTCCGGTCATTAAGTCCAATCTACTATGTAATTTGCAGAGACATTATACGAACTGATTAAAATAATAATGCTGGGCCGCCACAGTCAATAAGCGTGACGCGATTCCTACCGAACTACCTTATGAATATTGATCTGCATCCGGTGTATGGTGATAAATACATCATGTGGCATCGTTCTTATATATATATTGAAATTACAATGGAATTAAAAAGCCGGACGTCATCGATATGAATTCGTTCAATCTATTTCTCTTGTGGTCGCGTTATATTGTTTCTCTTTTTAATACAATACATTATTATTTTCTCTCTCTCCAATATTTACATATTTACATAATCATATAGAGCTTGAATAAAAACGTGGCTTTTTCCATGCAATTTATTAGTTATGTATTCGGTTTCTCGATCGCAAGATCTGCATCTATTTACTTTTGTCAGCTCTTATCTCCTTCAGTTTTATATAAAGTACGGATATTTGGTAAGCGTTGTTATATTATGCATTCGTTTAATCTTTAAAACGAATGCGATACATGTGTTCATACATATAGAAAATTGTGACAAAATATACTTTATACAAAAACGGAAGAGAAGAGGATAAAAGCTGACTAATGTGTCCTTGATTTAAATGAGAAGCGAAACAAGGTAAAACGAAGGAGCGAAAAAAGGATAACGCGCGGAGTTACAGGGAGTCGGCGAATAAGCGCCGCTGGTCTTACTACCGCTAGGCAGCGGGACCCCCGCTGACATTAGGCCCCCCATCGACACCTGACAACCTGTTAGCTGCTGCCAACAAATTGCTTTGCATCCCATTCAGCTCTTGCTAGCTACCATGGACAAATTATCCACCTTCTTACCTTAAATAGATTCCTATCACTTTTTATTGCTTATCTATCAGGTTTCTCATCATACGATGTTTTTGTCAAATATTTACGGATTATTGTACAATGACTGTATAGCGATAAAAGTTGTCATCATTAAATCAGTTGCAAAATAAAATATCATGTCTGTTTACATCGTGAAAAAACGAAGTCAATTGTGATGAGAGAGGGGAGACGAAATAAAAAATAAGGATAACGAAGTGTGATAAAAAAGGAAGAAGTTAGTGGAGAAGATAAATTACGCATTAAATTTCAGGCGGGACCCAGAGCGTACACCCTATTTCGCTACTATAGCGATGGTAGGAGATGAAAACGTCGTAGCGATATAATAATCCCGTAGGCGCGACGATATAACGCGACAATTTCTCGGTGCATTAGAGGGGGACTTACATATTTTATGGGGATTTTTGCATATAATTTTACGGCGCGTTAGAGCGACATTTAAATACGGCAGCTGGATAAACAGAGCGCGACGGTCCTATTCCCTGCTTCCCCCTGGACAAGTGACGAAGGTGAAACGACGGATCGGAAAGAGAGATCGAAACGACAAAAAGCACGCGGGGGAGTGAAAGGGAGACGAGGCGAAAATAAAAAGGGGTCCCACAGGAAAAGAAGGAGATGCAGCAGCTCACGCTACCGAGAGAAGAGAGGGTGTGCACCCGCGATCTGTTTGCACAGCATGCGATACATGTGTTCATGCACCGAGTCCAAGGGCGGCAGAAACGATTTGACGATTCACTTAAAGGCTAATCCCCACCTCGTCGGGCGATCGTCCTGATGATAACCGCATCTGCATCTTCATGCAAACCATTTCGTTCCCGAAACGCGTGACAAAGGGATGGCGAGGTGGATACGATAACAAGATTGAATGCCATATCTATTACTTCGTAAATTATACGAAATGATACGAGCGCGTGAGAACTTCAATATGGAAGAAATTAATAAAAATATTGAAATATATATTTCGTATTTATGTAAAAATATTTCAATATACATAGATATAACTTTCGGCAATTTTGCATTAAATCGAACTGGATAATTTTGGCATAATATTAATCACGTACCTAATTATTACTAATTATATAAAATATGTTCGAATTTATACATATAATTTTTAATACATAAAATGATTGCGTATTTCTAAACGGGACTAATAAGTGAAGCTTGCATAAACGGTCGGGACATCGAGCCATGCTCAGGATGAAAAACGATCGGTCGAATCAATGATCCAGAAGTTGATGTTATCCGGAAACAGGCAGCAGAGGCCAGCATCATATAATATCCGCGTCTTCACCGGAAACGTATAGCAACGCGTGGCCGCTACATTGGGGGAACGAATCACAGTCATGATTCGTGCCAACTAGTCGGAACGATCTACCACTACAGCCCCTGTCGATTTTACTTGTGGACGTTCAGTTAGATTCGTATACTTATCATTCATAAAGTTCGTTTCTCACGACGTAGAATACTGCGATCGTTATATATACCTACGGAGCCAGCCTCTGTAACGCGATATTGTCACGGCGAGATTTCTCTCGCCTGCGTCGAGTTCGCGAGAAATTTATCGCGAAATAACCGGAACAGTCCCCGAAACTTTGTCCGCACATAACATGCCGCGCGGTTTGGACTCGTACGTATATATATACTGTCGTGTACGTTTGAAATTGGCGCACGTCGGATGGGAGCGCGCACGAATTCGCCTTGAATGAGTCAAAAGAGGACTTCGAGCTAGACGGTTTCCCCGGGGAGCATCACTGCGCCGTATCCGGGACTTTCGTCCGTCCGCTTTGATTTATGTCCTTGTAAGTGACGTCACTCGTGTGCGTCCGCCGTACTCCCGGCGTGGTACCCCTCGTGTGTGCACAAAGGATCCTCCGTCATATTATCCCGGGCGTAGCGTATATAAATGACCGAAATTGGGACTTATTGTGTTTGTCATCGGCACGGGAAATCTTGCGCCCTGATTTATTATCTTTGCCTTCGGTCGCCTCGTCTCCTCTCGGCCGATCGCACCTCATTGTAAAGTATTTCTCCGACCCATGGCGAAATTTCTTTTGCGTGAAGGAATAATATTAATTTTTGTGGCATAAGTCGCCGTAGTTGATACAATTTAGACGAGATAAAGGTTCTTCTCGAAGTCTTATAACAATTTCATAATAATAATTTCATAATAATAGCGAAACAAAGTAGTCACGCGCATTTATAATTACAAATCCATAGTCCTGTACATTATCGGGACCCCGGGACTCGCTGGGGGCACTCGTTTTAATTGCAATTAAAATCTTTTACATAATTTAAAGGAAGGCTTGTCCATGCGGAATAATTAGCAAAGTGCTTTCAGCGTAGGACGCCAATAGCGCACCGTAATTGGCAATAAAACATTTCATTGAACCGCTAACTTGGCCCCGCGCGCGCGAACGAACGAACTTGGGGGAGAGCCTATTATCTTATGATAATTCGCGCCCGGGGTGAAATTAATCGAGTAACTACAATTTCATAATGGCTGCGCCCTTAAAGCAGGAAACGGAGCCAACACTTACTCAACAAATACGGCGTTGCCAGCTCGTAGGAGGAAGAGAAGGGGACGCCGCGTCTTCCTGTCTCTTTCCCCCCCGTTCGTTCGATCTATTTCCCCGTCGCACCTTGGCGGGCCCGTGCGTATAACTCGAATGACATAATTGAATAATATAACGTGCCACCCTTCGTGAGGAGAACTGAACCGCGCCGGGCTGAGCTGAACTGAGTAATAGTAGAGCGAGTCCGGGGCTCGTGGGACCTCTCGTCACGCATATTTCATTACGCGATCTGGCAACCCTGTAACCCCATCTACTGTCTACAATCCGACCTCTCTCTGTCCCCAGCATCGCACTACACGGGTGCGATGTATATTCGTCGTCCGAGCAAATCGGCCGATCTGAACGAATGGAAAAAATGGCGCGACGCCTCTTATATGTCCGTGTAATAAAGCGCGGTGAGAGCTCCACTTTCATCTTAAAACTCATCTTGCGAGTAAAGTGTACAAGGATTGCCGATCTCTTTGATCATATAAATCAATATACTTCGAATTTTTAATGTTCCACTTTATCATGTAAAATTTCGTCTGTTCCATTACCTTTATAACGTTTTAGATAACTATAGTAACTGTATTTTTTTTTGTCAAGAAGAAGTAGACTGTCTAAATTTATAAGAACATTGCGCGCGTATGTACCCTATATAAAATTAAATTTACAACCATGAAATATGTTTTTTTATTTTACCGATATATCCCAAGACACAGCGAGTACAAGAAAATACAAATTCTCCTACAGCGATTTTATGAATTCATGCGGCATCGCTTGGTATCTGGTAACTGGTACCCACAATTTTCTTACGCGAGAAATAACGATAACCCTCGCGCTGACTTTTATCGCGATATGGTAATTTCGTAAAGACGCGGCATACGTACATATACGAACCGTAGCGATCGCGCGAATAAGATATACCGTCGAGATATCTGTATAATCCGAGGTATTAGTAAGCATCCTCGTGACACTAGCATATTCCGCTGGGCTACTCCATTTGCACCAGACCCCTATCCCGCGCCGCGTCCTGCCAGCTCGATATAATACCCCGGTAATTCTCCGGGGAAACGATTCTCCACGGATCCGTTGCGCCTCTCGCTAAAGAAGTCCTCCCCCATCTCCGGCGCGATTCACATCGATTCACACTCATAAAACAACGCGCGACTACATTTTGACAATTCTATTACGATTATTTCGTCGCGCCGACAGCTGCTGCACGCTCAACGACCATCTCTTCCGTTCTATCGCGTAATAAAAAGCGGTGCCAAGTGATCGTGTAATTGCGCCTCGAGGAGATATGATTTCTTGTCATTGTGAGCGTTCGCGCTCGCGTCCACTGATTTAATTTTCTACCTATATCTATATTATTATACAAAGCGATATTAGAAATATAATTTTGCTCGCGGACATATAGAAAATATTTATCATCAAACTTATCGCGGTAACAAAAAAGTTTTTATTTTAATTAAAAAAGAATTAGTGATTGCTATTTTAATTGATCGTTACTCAAACGTACTATACGGTGATTCTCCTAGACTTATCTCGCTAAGTTGGATTCAAACAATCTATTATTCAAATTGAAATTACGAGTTTTGAAATATCCTGTATGTAACGGGAACGGAAAAAGAAAATTGTTTCATTAATATTATCGATAGAAATATCTATAATATCTACATGCTGTTTTCTACGTTTGGCTGATCAGGAAACGAAATATCTACGTAATTGATCGCAATTTGTATAAAGACTGTACGACCGGTATATTGTTCTGTAGCAGTATTATAATGTAAATATCACATATATTCACAGGCAATGAATAAATGTATGTCTGCTCACACATGACAAATATTGTACAAGACGTTTCAGTTACGATCAAATACTCTGCATCGTTGTTCTTTCAATATATATTTTAATATAGTTTTATATATTAGGTAATAAAATAACTTTTTTTAAATATATTTCAATGAATATCTTAAAAAATTTTAAATTTAAAATATTTAAAAATTGTTTCATTATACCTAATATATGTATAAAACTATATAATATTTCGAGAGAGAAATTATCAATGTAATGTATTTCAAATCTTTTAGACAGTGTCAACACCTCTTGCATCAAAATAATTGTCGCCTAAAAACCGTCATTGTTACCACAAGTTACGGGAACAACTATTTTTGCGAAAGATAGGTGATACTTTGTCGTCGATGTACATTTCTCTTCGTTGGACAGGTAAGACTCGTCTACGTGAACAGAGGCCGATCGGATAAGGAATGCAGTATCCACGACAGCCGGAAAAGGTAGTACGGAACGGAAGGAGAAGAACCACTGGGGCCAGAACACATGTATACCACCGTATATGGGAACACATTGTGAGCGCAATCGCGTGCCACGTGAGCAGTACATATTCTCTTCGCAACTGGTCCATTTAGGGATGTCGCCTTTCATATTGCCACGGTTTAAGCACTCACCTAACGATGACTGTCCGATTGCTCACTTTATACCCAAGTGATTTGCACCGTTCTACTAATTGTAAGAATTGCACATTCTCTGCAGCATTAAACGTGCCGCAATGATTTTTTGATCAACTATAATAATTCGATATAATTTGGAAATATTTGTTTATTATTAGTGCTCTTAAATATTAGACAATGTTATATCTACTTTGTCATTATAGCACGTAAATCATTGCGGCATATTAGCATATTAGCATAGTATCAATATTATATAATCAAGCTATCAAGCTACTTTGAGTATTTTCATGCTAATACACATTGGAGATTAATACCGGCATAAATTATAGTATAGGTACATAATTATAATGACGTGTAAGTTCTACTAAATTATGGATTATTACTACCGAATTTATTAATCAGTTATCGATTAATTTCATAGGCAGTTGTGTGATTAGAATAATTTTATAAAAATACGAGCACTGTTCTCATGATCTGCTGGCCCGTGTACGGATATTCTGCAACTGCGCGATTCGCGTACGGTATAGCAAAAAGTTGAAGCTACAGACGAGAAGATACGAGAGGGGGGGGTGAAGCGGGGGTATCAGGAGACAAGAAGGAGATGGGGTTCGGGGAACGAGGAATTAGAGAAAGTTTTCGAGGGTTGTACTGACCCCTGTTCGCTCATTGTTAATATTTAGGGTAGCCCGGCGCCACGAACAATGCTGAATGTCCCCCAACGTGCAACGGGGAGTGTCTAACGTTAACCTGTTTCAGTTTTAGGCCGCGCACGCTCGCACGCGTACGCAACTCAGTGTGTGTCTATTCTCATACACACGCGAACGAATGTCCTTGCTCGTAGAATCCCTCGGGTTATGATTAATGGATTTGGCGCATATTAGCGCCCACTTGGTGCACCCTCGTTGGGCTTCACTATTCACCATTTGCATTTGCAATTTAATGATCCTCCCTGGAGGCTGATTGACTTCTGTAATCACGGAGACCGATTTCTTACACGTAATCATCTTGATTACTATCGCTCGAATTCAGATTTCATTATATTGCTAACGCGAATTGATAATGTTATGACAGATTACAATTATGTCAACTCGAAGGTCAATATATGTTTTTCAGTAAGAATATATTAAATGTTATATACATTTATAATGTTCTTATAGCTCCTGTTTTAAATATTCTTCATGAAAAATATATCGGGTTTACAGATACAAATTCATTCATAGAAAATAAAAAAAGTTTAGATAGCTTATCGCGAGATATTCATAACAATAAATTTATATATCGTATTTGAACGAATTATAAGTTTTTGGACGAATGGTGTATCGGGTGCACGTTTACTAGGAATTTGTTGCAACCGATGCAACTGACGACTACAGTAGTGCCGTATAGCAACTATCGCTGGGTCAGCAGATGGACCGAACTGACCGATGCTTTCAAGGGGACAATAAAGCTCATACACATTGTATCTCACTCGAGTATCCCATTGTAACCGTATGTGAATCCGTGTCGTGCCACGATCCGATAATTGTGATTTCACCCACGAACCATTTCGACGAATCACCAAAGGACCGTAACGAAAGCGAAGCAATATTTTCTGGCTCTGAATCATGCGCGAGGCATTTCCTCTGTATATACATTCAAACTTTTAAGGATTTTATACCAAACATACAGAGAGAAAGAGGAAGACAGAAAGAAGAATAATTAAACAGAAAATCTAGTAGTTATTTTATCTGTAATAAAAAAAAACTTTACTTCCGAGATTCAAACTCAGCAATGTACAGATCAAACTAGCCGCGAACGCATAACGAGTAACCACCTGCTATCCCTGGATTGTGCTCGGACGACGTCGGAATGGTGTACTCCTCGGTGTTATCGTAAATACCGAGACTACACACGCCAAAAGGATGCAACGAGGAGGATGCACACGGAGGGGCTTGAACGAGGAAGTAAGAAAAGCACGGCTAATAGCCGAGCATTCGCAAAGTTGGCGTGCAACGCCGCGTTTCAAGACACGCAAACCCGGAGCCGGGGCTCGTGGTGGGTAACAACCCACCATCGTGTGTCAGTCGGCTGATTGACAAGTCGAAAGATTTGCCCGCGATTATTATGATTGTCCGTGTTTCGTATCGTTCGCTTACTAAAATTGCCGGTGGGTCGCCAGGAGGTCAGCGTTAATTATAGTGGTACCGGTTAGGCAGGCGGACGGATATCTATCCGTTTATCGGATCACAACGAGTCGCTCCGCCGACCATGCCGGACCGGAGCGAGAGATCGTTCGCTTCGTTCGACATCGCTATCGGGGCTAACGGATGAACAAAAGAGTAACACGCGAGGGAAACAAAGAACGGTATGTGTATGTGTCTACGGCGTTTTTCCTCCCGAAGTATTCGCTGTGCACACTGCTATGCACTCAAAGGCGGATTTATACGCATTCTTTCATCTGTTCGATTGATAGTACCTTTTATTGAAGTTTATTAGGTCTTCCTTTCTCTATAACTGTGCCACAATAATTACTGTACTTTTTACTTCATTCTTCTTTTTTATATACATATAACGCAAATTTATAACCTTCTATTTTAAATACCTATTGTTTATACTGTTTACAGCAAATAGTAACGATAAAAGTTCTTTATTTACTTGCCGACACCTTTGACTTGTAAAAAACTCGAAGTTTCTTAGTAGTGTTAGATAGCATCAAAACTCGTACCACTTTCCAAAATCTATTTCAAACACGCGAGAAATAACGCAGATCGGATCTACTCTTCCCGGAAGATACGCGCGACCGACCATGAAGTTAGAGCAGAACGACGTATCCTTTCCCTGTTAGCTCAATTAGATAATATCAAGCAAAATCTGCCGTTTCCCGAAATCCAATTCTCACACCGACTTCCGCTTGTTATCGTTAAGCTTAGTATTTTTCTCAATCGTGCTTGCACATGGCTATGCAATTACAAAACGAATTAAAACAATATATCTGTAAAATAATTTTTTTAATCTTGTATTTACAGAAGAAAAATTGAAAACATGGCATTTCGTGATTATATTTCTTATGATATTAATAGAATTTTAATTCTTATGTTACGTTTGCTATATATTCGTGATCTTTGTAGAGCTCCAAAAATTTTGCAAATCATTTTTTCTCAAAAATTTATATGATTTAGATTTTGGTACCGTATTGCCAATATATCGATAAAAATAATTTATTTAGATGAAAGCAAGTGTTAATTTTAACAAACATTTCAATCATTAACAAAATATTGTTTGGTTGTAAATTAATTAAATTTACAAACTTCAGACAATTGATGATTAACAATTCATCAGTCAGTATCGAACAATAAATCTATAATGAATCGAGCAAACAAAGCGAAAGTCATTCGATCTATTTGTCGACATATCGTTAAATTGTTAAGTAAACTTTAATATTTCAACGAGAATAAAATGTATATTTGCGCAAAAAACTTGTCTGATTTGCTAAACGATTAAATATCTCCATAAATTCTACTTTCTAGATTCTCGGGACAATCAAATTGTACCTAATCTGTGACTCTGTGTAATTATGTTTAGTAGTCCATGCTAATCTAGAAAATCTGGAAAACCGCGATATATCATGCGACAGACCGAACGACTGAATAGACAGAAGCGTCGCGGCATGAACAGGCGGAAAAGTGCATTGCGGTCGGAGATGCAGTTAGGGTAGTGGAGTAGAAGAGAAGTAATTCTCTGATATAATACTGCGTCAGCAGCACCAGCAGCATCAGCAGCAACGGCATAGCAATAGCAACAGCGGCGGCGGTAGCCGCCGCGCCGTGGGTTTCCCGGGAGAACAGATACATATGCTAATGCAACGCGATGCTCGTTATAATAATCTACAAGTCGAATGCGCACGGAGAACCTCTCGCTCCACACTCTCTTGCAGGTTGCCGGTGACACTGTGCCGGCGCTATCTCGGGCGCGGGATCACGGCCAATGGGGGGGTGTGAGGGCCCTACGTAAGCCGGTTATCTAAATACCGTAAATAACAACATCCCCCTTGCCTCCTTCCCAGCACACCGTGAAGAAGAGGCCTGCGACCATCTCTCTATGTATCATCCCTTTTCGCGCCTCCCTTGCCTCATGACGCACCAAACCCCTTTCGTACCCTCAGCCGAGAGCCTGCAACGCTCTGCCACGCAAAGAATCTCATCCGAATGACGTTATACTAATGCATTATTTACACTAATCTTATAATTAATCCTCTTTGCTTTCAGAACAATTAAAAATTAAACATTACATATTTTTGCAAATAACAATTTGCAGTTCTTAACAGTTTAATCTTAATTGATTTTTTTTTCTGAAACCAGAAAAAAGTAAAAAATAAATTAAATTATGGTCAAAGTAGTTGCTGATACCAGACATATGGGAAACACGTTCCTTACAGCATGCGCCATAGTTGTGACAATTAATAACTATCTCCGCGAGTGGTTGCAACGTTTCGCTAGAATCGGAGCCAAACGGCTGTCAGAGGCACCAGCCAATAGACAAATGAATGCATCGTGACGAACGGCATTTCTCGCTTAGTCTGTCGTGAAAACGGTTGGTGGGTTTCTCCCCTTTGAAGACCGATCGTTAGATGTTATCGTTAAAAACGTTATCGTCATCTCGTAAATAATCTTTAATCTCCGGGACGCGCCGTGAAGCCGTCCCCCCCGTTCTTGTGTCAACCCTAAAATGACACTACCTCGCCGTTTATGGATGCGGCAACGCGAGAAGATGCTATCGCTGGATTATTTTCTGGATAGACGGATACATCTCCGGTCTCGCGTTCCCGATATCCGCTTAACACGTGCGCGACGACGTTTGCATTAGTTCGCACGTTATATCCGTCGACGCGCTAACACGACGTTTCTAACAAAAGCAAATATGAAACGAATGGTCACCCTTACGTAAAATACATATCGATCCACCCTCTGTGACGCCGTTTTCGGAATGTACGACATCGTTATCGAGGATTATCCTTTACGCGGCTCAACGATGCCGTTACTGCGATGCGCTAAAAGCGAACGAGGAGAGCGAAGAAAAAAAGGCATTCGTACCGAACACGACTGAAAATGTGTTCGTACGCTCGTTATATCCGGCTTTTAATATAAATACGTTGCTTTTCTAGACATTATACATGTACTAGAATTATTATTAACAAATATTTTTCTGCTTAATGATGAAAACATATTGAGCAATTGAATGTTCATCGATTATATGATATAGCAAATGATATTGTAAAATTCATTGTAATATAGTAAAGAAATATATATAATATATATTTCCGTGACTAATGGACTTATTTTTTTTTATTGTAAGCTTTCTAGGGGCACTAAAGTCTTATTTTCCATGATAAAAAGGTTAATTGATTTTCCTTATATCTACGAAATGGTAAATAACAGAGGAAATATCTACCTATCATGAGCTATTTTACATATATGTATATAAGATACTATTAATTCTGTAAATAGGACAATATTAGATAGAAAAAGGAGGAAAGGGAGGAAAAGATTATTATCTCTATTTCATTCCGACGCGATTTACAGCGACGCAACGAAGAAAAACCGGCCCTTTAAATGTGTCGAAAACGTTTCGCGATATTGGACGCGTTTAGTCAATCCGATAAATCAGGAGGGGCAATGTCGACATAATGTAAAAGAGAGAAAAGGGGGACGTCACCTACTGTCAACACCCCTACCGCGAACTTACCATTTCTTATCCTTATGTTGTCTCATCGCTTTTTATTGGCATCTTGTGCGCAAATGTATCCACGCGTGATCGCACTGACGGTGCTTTATACGCTTTGCGAGGTGGCGACAGGGAAGATAAGATGTTGCAGACTTGGATGAAAAGGTAATACACGATTGACATAACTATTGACTTACCTGTAACAAACAAAGCATCACGGTTGTGTTAGTTTTACAACAAACATTTTTTACATAGTTCTATTTAATGTAGTATACATTTCTAGTTTTACTTATTATTCAATATTACTTCTATATTCAATCAAATAATTCATAATAACGTTTGGCACAAGTATCTTATTAGCATAAACTTTCCGAATTTTAATACTATTTATACGTTTGATACTTTAAAAAATATAAATCAACTTTTATTCAGTCACACTTCAAGTATTAAAAAGTATCCTTGACGTGCGCATTTGCATCCGCCATCTTCGATTAAATTCCGGAGGACTAGGGAGAGATAAAAACGATGAACTTTATTTTATAGCCGATGTGAGGGAGTCGGCCTTTAGGTTCTTTAGAAGTAGAATATGTTTCGTATCATCATAGGGGATTTAGCACCGTCTCCTTCCTATCCATAACGCTCTCACCCGCCTGGCAGCCATTTTGAATACATTCTCACCCAAGGAGAGTTATCTGCGAAGCGTTTCGATTTCCCATTTAAAGTATCTTATATGTACACGTTCTCTCGGGGAAGGATGCGCAGAAGCATCGAGAATAGACGGAGGAGAAGCGGATGTCTGAAAATATTAGCCTATTTGCCGTTATTTCACTGACACCCCCATTTCCCTTATAAATTTCAAAACGATCGCGGACAGGATACTTAAAATCGTAGAAAGATAATATATTCACAACGCGTATTAATATAGAAATTTATTCAGAATTAATATTTTGCCTCGATTTCTATATTTCTTTGATTTCTAAAGAGAAAGAAAGAGATAAACGACGATCGCTTCGTGTCTTTCAATAAATCGTGTTATCGATCGCAAAGAAATGTGTATTAATGTCATCAAGCTTCAACGGCTGCTTTCGCATTCAGATCTCGACGACACTGAGTAATATACCCGGACGAGGGATAACTTTTTTCGACCTTCTCGAAAGCGAGAGAGAGAGAGAGAGAGAGAGAGAGAGAGAGAGAGAGAGAGAGTACGCTGATGGGTGGCTGAAAGAAAGAAACGGTGGTCGGTATTGGCTCGCTGGCGGCGTATGCTTATTTTAATTGAAACAGTCGAACACCGCCACCACTTTGCCCCTTGCCACTGCCATGTCTCTTTCTCTGTTTCCCTTACCTCCCGCGCCCCTCCGTTCCATATAGAAGGCGACAAACTCCCCCTCCACGCTGCCGGCGCCCCTGCCGCGTTAAAACGACCTACCGCCGTGCTCACCCGGAGGATATTGTTTCAAACGAATATGCAAATCATGAGCCAACCCAGAACGTGGTCCGCTGTAATTTCTATTGCTTCCACCTAGCGGGCGACACAAATAGATATCCTTAACGCTCCCCAGATCTAAAGGAGAAACGTGCGCCGAATGTGCTCCGCGATCTAACTTCCCTCTCCGCCGCCGCTCGCCATCAGCTACGTACCAGAATTTCCGCGGACGCGGCGGGGAAAGGAGCGAAAGCAATTCTGCTCAAAGATTACCATTAAGGGTGTAAACAATTTTCATTAAGCCAGCATCGCGTACTCACTATTCGCAACGCGCTGTTCGACTTTATCAGTAAACTTCAAGCTAAATCGACTGTGCGCGCTAAAGTTAAAAATTTACACTCTACACGCCGCTCGTATGTTGCTTAAAGTAAATTTCTCTTTCATATTGGCAAACAACACCATGTAATATAAGAGAATAAAAAACATTTCTTGTGTTTTTTTTTTTTTTTTTTTACATACATATAAAATTATAAGTGCGATTCTGTCTTTTGGATTCTATCACAAAATATAAATCTACCCGAAACATATTTTATGCATTAAACGCAAGATATAAACTAAATAAAATGAAATAAGGTCGGACAAGTAAATGCAGATAGATATAAATGTACTTAAATTACATGTATTAATCAGAGCTGCATTAAAGACGTGATCAATTCGAAAATTTTCCAAACTACGGTGCGAGAAGTTTCATGTCTACGACGTAGTCTAGTATTTACGTATCGACTCTCGCGGGTGGCGAGATCGATTGCAAAAGTTGTAGAAAGCGTACCTCAACACATATAGAACGTCGCTATACGTATAGCGCTTCTAAATATCTGCAAACGGAGCAGCGAAACAAGTATCCATAGTTTTCAGATCTAGTTGTAAAACTTATTCTATCTTACAAATTACGATATGTCGACTTGATTCCCTTTTCTAAAATAGAATGAAATGGAATAAAATTTAAAGGTGAGAAAAAGTAGCGAAAGTCAAATTTATATTTATACAAACATTTTCCGAAGCAATCGAACGAATGGTAATTCTATTTATTCGTTCGTGCAAAAATCTGTAGTAACGTGAATACCGCGCGAACATATAATCAGACGTGTTTCGGGAAAATCAGATTCCGTGAACTAAGAAGGAACCGAGATCGATGTCCTCCAGCCAGTCCGGGGACGCTAACCTTCCCCGGCTCCGAAGCCCGGTTAACTAAGTGAGAGAGTGACCCGTACTTTGTTCCCTCGCGCCGCGCCAGCAGGAATATATTGATAGTCAGCTCAAAACTCCATTAGGGCCGGCCAAGTATTCTCTCGTAAATACGAAAATGCTATCCCATTATTTACTGGTTAATTGGATTAATGAGACTCGTTATTCCGTGGAGGGCCGTGACTCGCGACCCACTCCGGAGTCTCTGTCGTAGGAGAGAGGAGAGTTAAGAGGGATGGGTCACCCGGCGGCAGGGTCACGACGGCGAAGGATGAGAATAGGGAATAAAGGGTAAGACCGCCACGTGGACAAATATGTCCCGACACGTCGCCGACACACGCGTGCGCATGTAATCGTTTAAATGTATGCGCCGACAATATTTTGCGATGTAATCACAGAATTTAGAATTTTTTGTCGCGGAATAAATCCTTGATTTAAATCATGTTGATACAAGTTGTCATATTTTGGAAAAATTATGTGCGAGATTTTAAAGAATTGACTGAATATTATCCATTTTTGTCAATATACGATCATTTCTTAATTTATCATATTAAAGAATTTCAAGTCTTTTTTTTCTAAATGGTGTTTAAAATAAACAAAATTTTAAATTACATATGATCAAGATTTAGCCAGCGAAAAAAAATATTGATATCAGAGCTTTTTATAAAAAAAAAGGCAATATATAATTTAATCAGATTTCAAAAAAGAAATAGCATATAAATTTACATGTATAGTTTGCACGTGCAATATGTGTGATAGCATTAAAACATAAATCTATATCCAACTAAATATTAAATCTTGCGAGACGGATTATATCCCGGCTGGCATTAAAAAGCTTCCCGCCAGGTCGTTCGCTTCCGTGTTTCGACTCACCGCACCGTCGCGTTAAGGGTTTCAGCGACAATTAATTATTCCTAATGCCTCCACAAAGTTCGCGGCGCCTCGCGCCAGTTTCGATTATTCGCGTGTTATTGGAACGATAAATCAAAGATTCTCTGAGAAAAGCTGCGCGTCAAACCCGAATTCCGCGGTAGGGATACACTTTTGAAATGGCAAGCCGACTTCATTAATCAGCGGGCACCGCCGTGTCAAGGGCGGCCGCACTCTGGATGCCGTATTATATAGAATAAAATTAATGAGATACACAGAAATACACTCCAGTTCCGGTTCAGCGCGGCGCGCGCGCGCGATCTCGTAGTTCCAACAGAACGATCTCCCTTATATCCAGACCTGTACATATCGCTCAATGCTCCAGGTTTGAATTAGACACTCCTGATTACATATATATGTTATGTGTGCGATCGTAATTCAAAATGAAATAAATACATCTTTCAAAATGTCTACAAATCATATAGAAAGATAAATATAATGAAGCAAAATAGACCGGTTAATAAACATTAATTATATATTTATTCTTATAATGTATGTACGATATATAAAGTATAATGTTTAAATATATTTTATTTTAATACCTTTTGTTATATTTTTTTTATTTAAAAAATTTTCTAATGTTTATTAAATGCTTCTTCAAAAGATGTATTCACAAATGACGAACTATTTATAATTGTGAAATAATCTTCTAAGTATGTAATATTATTACGATAGTGTAACTAAAATTTGATCGTTTTCCTCTTTTATTCATATTTGGCCTGCTTATCATTTTAGTGCTTAGTACTTGCTTATTCGTATGGTATCCTATTTATCTCGATAATGATGATTAATGATTATTAATGATGATTAATTAATTACATATTAATTTTCTATATTCCTAATTTGAAAAATTAATTTGCGATAACCAACTATTTTTATATACGCGCGAAAGTATCGTATGTTAGCTACTATCAAAATAGAAAGATTGTGCGCGTTTCCTTGCCAAGTTGTGTGTGTGTGTGTGTGTGTGTGTGTGTGTGTGTGTGTGTGTGTGT